>NC_138076.1:216092091-216309531 GCF_964212035.1 Myotis nattereri | reverse complement strand
CACCTAACCCTAACCCTAACCCTAACCCTAACCCTAACCCTAACCCTAACCCCTAACCCTAACCCTAACCCTAACCCTAACCCTAACCCTAACCCTAACCAACCTAACCCTAACCCTAACCCTAACCCTAACCCTAACCCTAACCCTAACCCTAACCCTAACCCTAACCCTAACCCTAACCCTAACCCTAACCCTAACCTAACCCTAACCCTAACCCTAACCCTAACCCTAACCCTAACCCTAACCCTAACCCTAACCTAACCCTAACCCTAACCCTAACCCTAACCCTAACCCTAACCCTAACCCTAACCCTAACCCTAACCCTAACCCTAACCCTAACCCTAACCCTAACCCTAACCCTAACCCTAACCCTAACCCTAACCCTAACCCTAACCCTAACCCTAACCCTAACCCTAACCCTAACCCTAACCCTAACCCTAACCCTAACCCTAACCCTAACCCTAACCCTAACCCTAACCCTAACCCTAACCCTAACCCTAACCCTAACCCTAACCCTAACCCTAACCCTAACCCTAACCCTAACCCTAACCCTAACCCTAACCCTAACCCTAACCCTAACCCTTAACCCTAACCCTAACCCTACCCTAACCCTAACCCTAACCCTAACCCTATCGTAGCCCTAGCCCTAGCCCTAGCCCTAGCCCTAGCGTAGCTGCTACCCTGGTAAACTGGCAACCGGTAATCTGTCACCGGTAACCTGGGAACTGGTAACCTGGTAACCGGTAACCGGCCACTAGTAACCGGCTAAGTAATAACTGGTAACCGGCAACCAGTAACCAGTAACCAGTAACTGGTAACCGGTAACCAGTAACCTGGTAACCAGTAACCTGTTAACCGGTAACCTGGTAACCGGTAACCCGGTAACCGCTAACCTGGTAACCGCTAACCTGGGAACCGGTAACCCGGTAACCGGTAACCTGGTGACCGGTAACCTAGTAACCGGTAACCGGTTAACTGGTAACTGGTAACCAGTGACCTGGTAACCAGTAACCGGTTACCAGTAACCGGTAACCAGTAACCTGGTAACCAGTAACCAGTAACCTGGTAACCGGTAAGTCTTAACCGTTAACCAGTACCCTGGAAACTCGCTGCGTGGTAGGTGGTAACCTGGTAACTGGTAACCTGGCAACTGGTAAGTAGTAACTGGTAACTGGCAACCGGTAACCTCTAAAGCTGGTAGGCAGTAACTGGAAACCAGGTAATCAGTAACTGCTCAGTTGTAAGCAGCAACCTAGGAAGCTGAAACGTAATAACGAGCAAAGTGTGAAGCATTAGCAACCTGTAAGTGACAACTGGCGAACGCGTAAACAGTAACCGGTAACTGGTGAGTGCGCACCGGTAAGCAGTAATCCGTTAGTGCTGAGCAGTTACCTACTCCCTGGCAACCGTTAACCTTGCTGCTGCCAAGCAGGCACTGCCAACTGTCTAGCAGGTTCAGGTCACCAGAGTAACGGGTAACAGGCAACCGGTTTGCAGTGTTCAGGAACTGGAACACAGGAACAGGTAAGCTGGTGCAGGCCTACCCGCCACCCCTCCCTCCCTCCCTCCCTCCCTCCCTCCCAGCATGCCTGCTTGACTGCCTGCCTTCCTTCCTTCCTTCCTTCCTTCCTTCCTTCATTCCTTCCAGCTTTCCTTCCTCTCTCCCCCTCCTCCCTCCCCCCTCCCGCTGTACTTCACCTCTGCAATAGCCATCTAACCTGAGGACGGATTGGAAGCATTAGCAGGTATCAAGCAGCAGGGACAAGCAATCCGAAGCAAACAACATGCGCACCCAGTACCCCTTGGCCTTCAAGAAGAGATTGCAGAGCGCACAGGCAAGGAAAGGGAAGCATAGCATGGCAACAGCAGCAGACAGCGTCCACAGCCCCTTCTACCAACACTGCAGCCTGCAAAGGCCGACCTGTCCTTTAACGCCAGCACACAGCAAATGCTGCGATGCACAGCAGACATCAGAGCGAAAGCAGGGGTCAGGCAGTGCACGCAAGGCAACAACGCAAACTGAGGAAAGCCCTGAACGGGATAAAGTGGACGACTTAGGCATGAAAAGTTGTCAGTGCAAATGAATCCAACACGGCCACCTGAGCAGCATGCTGCACAGCGCAATCGGCAGGCATGCACGCACACACGTAGCGCACCGCCCGCACACCGCAAGCACTATCAGACAGGGGCTTCCACACACCAAGGACACATGGGAGGGCGGAAGTACCTTATGCACCGCTGCACAGCAATTCACGGCAATGCAGTCATTGCAAACAGACGTAAGGAAGGCGTTTCTCTTCAAACAAGCTCGTCACCATCAAAGACAAACGTAGTACAGCGGAAGCACCCCAGCCAGGAAAATGAAAGTGATGGTGAAACCTGGCCCTGGAAAGCAGGGAATGCCTTCCACAGTCTGTTTCATAGGAAATGCAGAGGGGAAACCCTGCCAACAGAAGAAACATCAAGCACGTGGGCGCAGCAGTTGACAAACACACAGAAATCCAGCGCTTGAAAGCACAGGAAGCCAGGCCAACAGGAAGGCAGCACCAGGTCACAGTCGCGCAGTTAGTGGTCACAAAGGGAGACCCTGTAAAGGCCCCCCCCCCCCAGCTTCCTGAGCAGAAGTAGCCCTGTGAGTTTGCACAGGAAAGGACACAGCAAACTCTGGCCCTGTGTGCAAAACCCAGAGAGGGACCTGCTGGACGGGGCACCCATCGCCAAGCATTGCCATACCACAACCGCAGCCGGCAAGCACGGACTTGGCAGTCTTCTGCAGAATGCTCAGTGCCGCAACTCACTGTCGTGCAGACAGGGAACACCAAGCACATGTTCTGTTTGCAGTGAGTGAACACATTACACGCAGATAACAGGGGACTGGGCACAGGGAGTGTCCGACAGCTCAGTCGCAGCCATGACCTGTCAGCCGTAACCTGTGCCTGGCAGCCTGGAGGACTGCAGTCGATGGGCAGCAAACCCATACTGCAGCCGCCATCAGCTCAAGGCATCATTCACAAGCCACAGTCTACTGTGTAGACACGACAGAGGTAACAGCACAGCACAGGGCTCCACAGCAAACAGTAGCCAAGGCAGCTTGGGCTTTCCTGGAGCGGCAGTAATCATGCGCTCGCCGCGGGAAATCAATCACTCCGTCACAGGACAACAGCACTGACAACCGTGAATGCCAGCTCCCGTCCCACCATGCAGCCTAGAGCCCGTGGTGCATGGCCATAGCGAGGGCACCATGTGGCATGGGTCAGGACACGATGGGCAGGAAAGGAGACGACTCAGCACGGGAACCAGCACAGGGGAAGCCACCGCAGAGCCAGCACATTGCGAAGCCTTTGGTACACGTCAATGACAAGCATCAGTAGACATGGCCAAGCGCAGAGAGAACTGACAGTGACCCAAAATGCACAGAACATGGGAAGCAGAGGCAACACAGCGGAAGTGAAGCAGGGACACCTCCCATGACATGCCATTGATCAGGATCTCACTGCCTGCACAGGAAAAGGCACACCGGACACCGCCCACAACCACATACATGAAACTGGGGAGCAATGCAACACACCGCACCCAGCAGTTCACCAGGAAACCCTGGGGGCCACGTGAGCCACAGAAGTGGAAGCACAGACAGGAAACACAGCCCTTTTGCTGGTGGACCGACCGGGAAATGGCTGCGCCGTCACCCAGCTCTGAGTGGAAGTCAAGGATTCGAGCAGCAGGCAGACCGCACCGCGCACCAGTAAGGACTGACGAAGCAAAATGACGAAGGGCACACCCTTCCTGAGGTAGGTCTTTCTCTCCCCTACAGCAGGAGGGAAGAACAGGCCCCAAAATAGTCACTCCAGACATACAGAGACTACCAGAAGTGTTTCTGGGGAATCTTGGCCATGATCAAGGGGACATGAGTGGGAAGCCTCCCAAGCACACAGTCGCAGCAGTGAGCAGGGAGGAGGCAGGCCCACCGATCCCTCAGGGAATGCACAGATGGCCAGGTTGATGTCAAGGGCCTGCCAAGCGGGAATCCCATAGGGCCTCATGCCTGTGCACACCGTGAGCACATAGTAGGTGAAGTTGGGCTGCAGAAGCGTCTTCCAAACCGCCCACAGGAAGCATGCCAGACGTACTTCTGGCCGTGAATTCCTTTCCAAACCAACACACAGCACCCATGCCTTTTTGGGAACCCCCAGTCTGAGAGCTCCACAGGACAAGTGGCCTGGCTGGGAGCACTGGTAAGGAAGGAACAACCGCTCATCGTGCAGGAACACACCATGGCATACAGTCACGCCATGCACGCCACGCGTACCTGCCTAAGAGAAACAGTGGCAGTCAACGGTGGAATCGGTGACACACTGCTTAGTCTCTGAGGGGACCGGAGGCAATGTGCCAGCACTGTACCGCATGGTAAAGGAACGAGCATGGCACAGACCAGCTGAAGGCACTGCCATGTTTGGGAACGTAAGTGGAACTTCCATGTGGCAGCAAATGAGTGGTGTACAGATTTGGCTGGCATGGGATGGCCAGTGAGAGTGGGAAATGGCATAGGTGATACAGTTCTCACCAGAGAATGGATACCATGACAACACCCTGTGGAAAGCCGTCTAATGGACCTGCCAGCAACACTGCTGTTGGAAACACAGCTATCACAGGTAGCACCGCCAATACCAGTGGAAACCCAAATCTCCTGTGCAAACACTGAGCACAACCACAGAGAAAAGTGCCAATCTGTAAACGTACTCATTGGAAATTTTATCACAGACACGAATGATGGCACCCATACGGAGAAGCCCAGGTCTTTCCTCATCATGGTCAGCACATTCACGAAATACAGGGCAGTACTGCGCTACACCCAGTCAGGAAGATCACGATGATTCAGCAGACGTTGTCGTAAAGGGCTAATTTCCCATGGAAGGGATCCATGGCAGGACTCCCTCAGGAATGGCACAGCAGCAAATGGGCTGCACAGGATGCGCAGTCATCATGCCCTTGGGAACTGTGAGCAGAAAATGGGCTCTCTTTGACGGTATGTGATCAGTCATCATTGGCCTGGGAGGCCCCATCGCCGAAGCTGAGGCATTCTCACAGCCTGAGGAAGTGAGGGCTGCCATCTTTCCCAGACATGGCTTGTCCCCACGCGACAGTAGCCTCCCATGGAAATGGCTGCCTGCGAAAGCAGTCTGCAGCAGTGCCGTGAGCTCTAAGGACCATCAGGAAATCGCCAGGACCAAACGGCAGTCCAGCAGGGATCTTCCTAAGGAAACCCACCTCAGCCACACACACGGTGGAATGCCAGCACGGTCACCGTGAGCCTCATCAACACGTGACATCCAACTGGAAAGTAGAAGCACTGCATCCCAAGGTAAATGAGGCAGACACTCTGCAAGCGCTGTCACTGCTCCTGTCGAATACAGGGAGACAGCATCATGACAGCAAGGACTGGAGCAGGCAAGGACAGCAGCACAGAGGTGCAGATGCAGCACCTCCTTTGCAGGGCCTCTGGCGTCTTTCCAGGGCTGTGACACGATGCTTCTTGCTTGGCAACACTTAGCAGCAGGCTGACAGATTCCTTCCATACACTCGCCACCAACCACCTGGAATCCACCATGCTACTGGCACCGCGGAGAGGGCAAGCAGCAGCCTCTGCACTTCTCAGGTAAGGAATTTCCTCCTAAGCCTCAGAAATGCCATGAACAGGGCCAGCAGTGGAACGGACAGGGCAACCGAGAACGGGAAGGAGGGGAAAGCACTGCAAGGGGAACATGAGGGGACATTCTCTGGCAGTGAAGCTGGAGCACAGACAGGCAGCAGGATATGTCATGGAATGCCAAGCAGCACCATGACACGAGAAACCAGCACCCAATGGAGAACATGAGCAAGCATGAGGAGAAAACCCAGTCTGCATGCTGCTGCACACACTGATGGCAACGTCAGCAGAATGGTCACGGGCATTCAAGGAACCACAGGGCAGGGCACATACACACATCGCGCCCGTACACACTGCCGTGGCCTGAGAGCAAATTCACCGTAAGGGCTGTACATCTCACCACTGTAATGGGCCATGCCGCATCATCAGTGTGCCTAGACACAGCTCACCAGGAACAGGAATGGAAGACGTACACGGAATGATGGCAGACAGACAGGCGCCAGACACCACACACTCACGGCTGAACCGCACAGCACAATGCTGCCAGTGCTGCCGAGCACACACCATGGCTGCAGGGGCAGAAGCACGTGCAAGGGCCAGCACCAGACCAGCCAGCAAGTAGCTCCTACCAGGACAGCAAGCAAAACAGGCAGGAAGGCAGCATTCCAACCTGAAAATGCCACAGCAATGCACAGCGCAGGCCAGGACACAGCAGGAAAATGCACAGCAGTGGCAGCGCTTACCTTTCCTGGCAGGCGCTGAAAATTCATTGGCTGAGGCGCAAGACAGGCGTCGCTGCTTCCCCGGGAGCAGTGGCACAAAGCTGCCCTCACACATCCCTGTGGAGAATGGGGAAATCAGTGAGTGATGGAAGTGCGCCATGAAGGGATTTCCCGCAGCACACCTCACAGACACAGTGGAAGAAATCGAAGAACAACATGGACATACGCAGCGGCCTCAGGCGAGAACACATGGGCAGAAAGGAAGTGATGGGAATTGCACAGCAAGGAAGACAACAAAAGGAAGGGCCACAGCATCAGGGCGCACTCAAGCAGAGCACTCACGCAGACACAAATCCCAAGACACAAACAGTACAGAAAATGCAGTGTGCTCAGTGAAGGACCGCATCCCAGAAGCACACTCCACTCGGGCAGAACAACGGAGAGAAGACTGCAACGGCCTGCAGGCAGCCACAGCAAGACTCAAGAGAAGCAGCAGCCTCAACAGCACATGTCTGTGACAGACACCCAACCTGAGGAGCAGGGCCGCAGTGAGGGGGCCATGCCCCCATTGGGGCTTGGGACACAATGCAAGAGAAGCACCCACAGATGACTAGCCAACACATAGTCTGCGCCCATGCCTCTCTGCTTGTCTCCCTGTGTCTCCCTGTCTTTCCTTGTGTCTCCCCGTGTCTCCCTGTGTCTCCCTGTGTCTCCCTGTGTCTCACCTTCTCTGCATCTGCCTCCCTCTCCCCCTCCCTCCCTCCCTCCCTCCCTCCCTCCCTCCCTCCCTCCTTCCCTCCCTCGAAACCTCCCCCAAACCCTCCACGCCTGCAAACCTGCAGTGCTCCCCCTAACCCACCCTAAAGCACACATGAAGCACCAGAAGGAGGCAGGGAAAGTAAGCATAGAAGCCACAGGGAAGGACAGATGGGAAGTGCGCTGAAGCATCAGTACAATGCATGCACCGGATGTGAGCATCCAAACACAGAAGCGCAGTCAAGGAACAGCTGCCAACAGTGCTGGAGATGTCAACAAGCAGTGAGCAGTGGCCGCAGGACATAGGCAGTAACAAAGCAGTGAGCAGAAAGCAGGTTTTGGTAACAGCAAGCAGCAGGAAACCACAAGTGCACCTCAAGGAGCACAGCGAAACAAACAGCCAGCAGCTGAAAAGAAGGCTCCCCAGTGTACACAGCCATCCTACCAGCACACTCTGAGGGCAGGCTGCACCTCCCAAGCCTTCGTAGGACACACTGAAGCAAAGGTAGAACCCCAGGGAAACACACAGGGAGGGGCAGCAGGGAAGCACACGCATTCGAATAAGAACAAGGTCTCCGCGGTCGCTGCCCACACCGTCAAAGCCTCCCGCAGAGGAAGTACAAGGGAAGACGTAATCTCAGCCAAGGCAGAGGCTCACAGCAGGAGCAGAATGCAGGGAACACGTCCGGGAAGGAAGCCTGAACCAGCACTCTCGGAAGCCTTCCCTGAAATGTGCTGCAGTTCCAAAAGTACCCACAAGATGGCAGCAAAGGATCACAAATGAAGTGGCGCGCACCTCACAGCGCAGAGGGAAAGGATTGCGGACCCATCCTGAGGCTGGGCACAGCAGACACGGACAATCTGGAGCCGGCAGCATGGAAAGCATGCTGACTGGAAACTGCTGGCATATCCCGTCGTGGAAGCAGCATGGAAAGCTGCAGTAGACAGCAACAAGCAGGAAACCAAGGTGACGTAGGAAAGATGTCCTATCACAGCAGGATGCAACGCAGGAAAACGTGCAAAGCAGTGGCCCAGCAAGCCACGGCGGACAAGACTTCATTGCCCAGAGAAGCGACGAAGAGAGAGCACAAAGCAGACGACCAAACAAAGCAGGCAATGGACAAGGGCTGCAGACGCAAAAGTGGCAGAGCAGACTCCACACAACAGGACTATCATTGAATGAGGATGCAAAACAACACCCAGGCAGCACCTTGCATGCACACACACATGTGACGAAATCAGTGCAGAGGCAATGGCACCTTTCACTGGGGAAACTCCCTGTATGAAAACAGGGAGACGGGGAGATGTTCCTTGCAGCCCGCATCAAGCAGAAATGCAGCGTGCAGCACAGATGGCCAGCACTCATTGTCCTCCTTTCACGGAGATTCACGGCCAGGGATGAAGCTAGAAGGATGGTAGGTACGTGCACTGCACAGAAGAAGACACGGGAGGGAGGCAGGTCAAGAGTCTAGCAAAGCAAGGGGGGAGGGGAACGAAAGGGAAAACCAGCAGGGGTCATCACTGAATGCAGTGTTCCCTTGCCCTGTCACGGAAATCCATCACCTCCTGCACAGATAACAGGAAACCTGCACACGTGTGACAACCACAGGTGGTCCATAACATCAGAGCATACACTTCCTGCAAGCACAGTCCCCAGAAGGCTGTCATGGAGCATCTCAGAAAACATGCACCCTGGACTGCACACGAGCCATGGTAGGCCCCACAAGAGGAAAACACGCTGTGAGCTCAACGGGAAACTACAGAAGGAAGCAGTACTGCCAATTGGAAAACACAGAAGCCGGAGAAGGATTCCCCTTGCTCAGTTAGCGGACGCCGGGAGCACAGCAAACTACTGAAATCGCAAACTCACCTGGCATAGCCGGAATCAATGACAGACCTGACGCTCACATCAGCTGAGCTACTTGCAGGCAGGCAGGCAGGCAGGCAGGCAGGCAGGCACACAGCCAGCCAAGCATACATACGGAAAGAAATGACAGATGAAAAAGAGGGAGGGAGGGAGGGAGGGAGGGAGGGAGGGAGAGAGGGGAAACTGGGAGGAAACCATGTCCTAGGCAGCCTTGGAAATGTGCTGGGAAAAGCAAGTCACCAAGAAAGGGTAACGGAACACCAGCTCCCCACCGCTGCAGAAACACTGCGCCATCCCAATGACACCCAGCAGAGGGCAGCACAGGAACAGGAGTAACACTCGGAAATGTACAAGCGCAGCGGAGGCAAGACGTTCAGGAGGACCCTCACACAGCGCACAGCAGACGCTGTGCGTTTCAAGCTCAAAGCGCACTTTGATGGCTACTTGAAGCAAAGTCACAGGCAAACGTCACGAGACAGCATGGAAACATGCAGGGCAAATCCTGAACCACAGAGGCCATCAGGGATCTAACGGCAGCCCTGCCTGCCAAGAAGTGCCTGAACAAGAAAACAGGCAGACCAGTTTTCGGAACCATGACGGCAACCCCAAAGCGCAGACAGAAAGACGGACGGACAGACAGACACACACACACACACACACACACACACACACACAGCACATACGGAGGCTGCCTCACAACACAAAGGGAATCAACAGTGAGCACGCACACATGGCATGTGGCCGGGAAAACCATGCAAGCATGGCAGCAGCACAAGACAATCGTAAAAGAACAGGCAAACAGGGAAACAGGACGAGGCAGAACACAGCACAGAGCACACTGCATGGCCCCTGCCCCTGAGGAGAGCCTGACAATGGTGAAGCCAGGCCCATGCAGGGAATGCTCCCTGTGCAAACTGGCCGGAGGGACTGGGAGAGAACTGCAGGCCCTCACGGGAGGGAAGCACTCGGGGGAAATTCGTACTGAAGCAGCAAAACCGAGGCACCCGTCATGAGTCCCTGTGGAGCAGCACGGGGAGGCTGTGCATCTCCACGCCAGGTGCCTGTGGCTGGCAAACCACAAGGAAGAAAGAAGCCAACACTGTCCTCCACCTTCACTCTGGCATGATTTCAAGGAAAACAGGGAGCACGCAAACAAACCGACATGCCCCTGAAAGGGGAGCAAAGCAGAGAGAGTGCTGTCCGGGCACACCTAGCACCTCAGCGCAAGCAGCCCCCCCCCCCCGCTCCTCCCTCCCTGCCTCGCTCCCACGCTCTGCCCCGCTCACCTCCAGCCTCACGTCCGCAGCCGCTGGAGGGAGGCCCGCCACGCGCTTGCCTCAGCCGCCAACGCACAGCCGGGGGACCGTTCCCGGAGCCACTGAAGGCCAAAGCAAAGGAAGCGCCGAACTGCTCACAGGACAGTGCTCGCAAGGAGCCCTGAAGCAAGGCATTGTGCGCTGCAGCGGAAACAGCTCCCTCTCCTCAGGGGAGGACTGAATCCCAGGCCTCAGACACCAACCTCCCTGACAGGACCCGCTGTGTCTGGCCAGCAGAGACGGCACAGCCGTAAAGTGTCGGTCGGGGCTCCCCTGCTTCCGGTGCCTGGAGAACCAGAAAAGGCGCGCGACGGCACTCGGCCTTTGTCATGGAGATGCAGCTCACCTGCAGGCATGAGCTCGCGCCAGGCTCCGGCCCCCCATCCTGGCGGGAAAAGCTGAGTTGGTGCCCACGCCCCTGAAATCACATCCAATAAGTCACAATGAGGACCAGTGACGTAGCTTCCTTCGGAGGGAACCTGATAAAAGCAAGGTGGGCCCTCCTCATCCCCTCTCCACACCATGGCTGCACGCATCTCTGACCACCGCCCGCTCTACCGCCCAGGGCCGACGACACAAAGTCCCGGCACAGGCGACTGCAGTCATCGTAAGCACACAGGACTTAGCAGAGTCGCGGGAAAATTCCGAGGAAGGTCAAGGAAGCACCGCACGCACAGTACAGCGATCCTGGGATGCACCAGGGGGCCCGTGAGCCCCGCAGAGGATCCGGCAAACCTGGGTAAGTTTTCCCTTACATGCAAGGGGGACCCTCCGTTGCTTTTGCAGAGCATCTGACTGAGGTAGACACCCACTGTGTAAGCTGAGGGGGAGGGGGGGGGCGGCAACCGAAGGGAATTTACAGCAGGAAGAGCAATAGAGAACTGGAAGGGAAGGACAGATGGCTGCGGCTGGTTGGGGAAGCCCATGTGAGGAATTCTGCACAGAGACCCTGGACCAAGCACAGGAGAGCTGGAGGACATGGGCCAGAAGGTAACTGCCCCGCCCCACCTTCCTGGCTGCAGAGCTCCCTAGTGTTCCTCGGGTCACAGGAACCTGTTTTGGAGACGTTGGGGGAGGGCATAGCTCCTGAGCCCAGACAGCAAGTGATGGGGAAATGCCACGGACAATGCCTGTGGGGAATGGAACCCCACAGAGCCTCAGACAGCAACACCAAAAGCACTCTTCACAATAGCACCCTAACACAAACCGGCTTGGCTCAGGGGAAAGAGAATCGGCCTGAGGAATGAAAGGTCCCAGGCTCAATTCCGATCAAGGGCATTGACTTCGGTTGCAGGTACATCCCCAGTAGGTGGCGTGCAGGAAACAGCTGGTCAATGTTTCTCTGTCATCGATGCTTGTAACTCTCCCTTCCTCTCTGCAAGAAAGCAATGAAAATATGCTTAGGAAAAGAAAGAAAGAAAGAAAGGCCACCATCAGGCACCTGGACACCAAAACTCCCAGCTCTCACAACGTACACCCCATAAATGGGGACCGGAATGGAGTCGGACCTAAACACCCCTGTGGAATGCCAGGAAACCCTCAGCTAACGCCACACGTGGAAGAGGCAAGCCTCAGAAGCAAATAAGTACCTGAAGTAAGAAGCCCGAAATGCTGCCCCAACTGCTCCCTGTGTGTGCTGCCAGAACTGACTGCAGCTGATTCTCAGCGCACCCACCCATTCCTGCACAGGCTGGGCACCTGCTGCCCAAACACTCCCAGGCGATGCAATGGTGAACAGGGTTAACAGTCCTGACACATATTTCTCCGGGATCCCAACAGCTGCATTGGGGAAAGAGCCACAACGAGGTACAAGGACCCAGCAATGGAACACATCCTGGAACCAGCAGCAGACAGGCATCCGCAAGGCAAGTGCAGACCTCCCAGTAGTTCCTGGTGAAACCTGTTCGGCTTGCACGAATCTGCAAACAGAACAGGCGAAAACCAACCTCACTACATTAGAGCCCTCTGAAAATGCACGCAACAGATGAGCAGTGAGGCCAGAAAATGGTCCACAGACAACAGAAACTTGGCCATCCTCCAGGATCACCTTGCTGGCAACGAAAACTGTGCACAGGCAATCTTCAGGGATGGTGCTGACCAACTGTGTTTCACAGGTACGTGGGCCACCCCCCGAGGATCACCGCAGATCTGGCAGACAAGGGCGATGCAATGGCTTCCGTGGCAATGCAATCTGACGAGGGAGAGGAGGGGCAATAGCTGACTGCACATCCATGCGCTGCTAAGCAAGGAGGTGAGTGCCCATGCCTGACCACAGAGGGAACCACTGCCTAGCCCTCGAGGCTGAGTGGGTAGAGGTGATGCTGCAAGAGAGAGCAGGAGTCACCATCAAGGGCAGGACACACATGAACATGTTATGGCATTCAGGGTGCAGGGAGGCCGCAACTTTGCATGGCAGGATAGGGGGTGACGGCACAAGGAGGAGGCAGGTGGAGAAAAGTGTCTTGATGAGGACAATCACCCAGCATCCCTGGGGTCACAGCAGAGGAAGGCATGCCCCCAAAACCGACCATGGGCTTTACGGGAGATGGGAGGGAACCTGAGAAGCAGTGGTGAAGAGGCAGAGTTGCAATGCTCATTGCAACAGGATTCTGGAGGATCGCCAGAAAGGAAAAGCATTTCCTGGGAAGAAAGGAACAGAAAACAGAAACAGAGGTGAGTGCTGGGGGTTGGCTCCAAAGAGCTGGAGGGCTGAGCTGCAAGTCTCCAGGGAGGCGGGTAGGCTCATAGGTGGCTTTTGTGCAGGCAGTCGCTGAGGCTGGAAAACGGGGCATGGAGAACCGTTTCAGAAACTGCTGGGGGGGGGGGGGGGGAGCCAGGAGTTGCTGCCGATGAAAAGGGTGCAGAACACACAAGTTACATATAATCCTAAAGGCAGACAGAGTGACCAAGGCCCATCCATCCGTCCCTTTCCACCACACAGGACACAAGGCTCAAGGAAGCGTGGCAATGCACCTTCAGAGAAGCGGATGCGAGACACACTGCTGCATGGCACCTTTCTTGGATGGAACGCCCTGAGGCACCACTGGGCACCATCGCCCACAGCCATGGACACCAAGGGGGACGGGGACACACACACACATCACCATGAGAGGGCAAGCCCAGGAAACAATTAGCTGAACTGCGGCCTCCAATGCCAAGACACTGCCCTGGGCACCCTGGAGTGGGAGCACCCAAAGACTGTGCACTAGCACTCCCAGCCTGGCCTCCCACCAATCCCTTGCTGCCCATGCACCTCCCATGAAGCCCTCGGCCCAGCTTGGGCCACGCTCACCTGCTTGCCTGCCCCTGTCCTTGTCGCTCTGCCCACAACCCTGTTGACTGTGGCTGAGTGACTCCATTGAACGTTGGGGACAAGACCCTGTGAGGGTGGGAACTGGGGAGGAGTTAGCACAGCGGCACGAGCTGTGGGGTGGGACAGACACCGGGACATGACTCCCTCAAGAACCACTGCTGCCATGCCAGTGGTGAAGGTGGAGGTGCAGATCACAGGGCAGGAGTGGGCTGAGTAAAAACATTGAGGAAACACCGTTGGGCGGGGGGGGGGGGGGGGGGGGGGGGGGACACCAACACAGCCATTCTGTCACTGAGCAAAGCACGCTGCAGTGGTGGAATAAACCAAGGGGCAAGGGGGGGGGGGGGGAGGCATGCTCGTTCACGCACAGGGCGACACACAAAGATCCAGCAACACAGAAAGCCTACTGACACATGCACGAGGTGGGGGGTAGCTATGGGACACAACACTGGTGCACAGGGCTCACGAATCCATGATGCTCATGCTTTTGGCAGGGGGGGCTGATGCACCACATGGGGAACACACTGCATCCCCTAGAGGTTGGGCTCAACTTGACAGATTGAAGGCACATGAGGGAAACGAGGGGTGTGGGCACAAAGGAGCACACTCAGTGGGCCTCAAAACGTTGACTGGCTTTCTTTCAGGAGTGTACAGGGTCAAAGCGAACCCAAAATGGCACCAATGGGAAACTGGCATTTCTGAGAGGGAGGGCACTAGATCAGGGGGTGAACTGAGTGGGCACAGGTGCATTATCGGGAGGGGGGGGGCGGAACCGGAGTGATTTCTGGGGGCTTGGAGACAAACAGCTAGTCCGTGTGCTGGCCAACAGCATCCAAAACGGCCAGGGTCACTGTTTTCAAGAATGGGATCGCGATTGCACTGACGCGCAGACGACTCTGGAACCTTTAGTCACAAGCATCAAACTGGCGGTGGCACGGGGAGGGGAGCTGCTGGCGGGGGAGAATGAACACAAGGCGGCGCATGCTTGCCAATACATGGGGAGACACAGGATCCTTCCACTTACAGAGGAGCACACACATGACACCACCGGGCGGGAAGGGCGGTTTCACTTTCCTCACTGGGGTCCACCACATTATCCATGCAAACACTGCCAGGTGGGGGCCGCAGCAGGGGAAGATATTAAGGACAGTCAACGACACTCAGGTACATGAAAGTTTTTGCCGCTCCAAGAAAACCCCCAAAAGCCCCACAGACAATCCAGCATCAGTAGTCTCAAATAGAATAGGGGTGAACAACAGGCTTCTTCGTGGCGTTGATCTCTGTAATCGTGGGCATGAGGCCGAGCGGCATAACCTGGCAAGCTAGAACCATGAAATAACGTGCATCTCGTGTTTTCTTTTTCTCCGCACCCCCGCATGCATATGCAAACGGAGGTGGGGGGGTGTGGCGGTTGCGTAGCGCGCCTCAACAAGGGCCGAATGGGTCTCTAGCGGTGGGCACCAGAGAACCGTGTTGGGGGGGGGGGGGGAGCACCACTGAGGACTCTTGCGCTTGTGGGAAGGGGGCGGGGGCGGGGGGAGCAACGATGATTTCGGGGGGGGGGGGAGATTTTTGTTTGTTTGTTTGTTTTTTTTCAAAGATGGTTGCCGCTACTGGCGAGGCCTGGACAGCATGTCAGAGTCTCACCTTTCTTTTCGCCTAAAGCACATGCCGATTATTATTTTCCCCCCCTCCCCCCCTCCCCCCCTCCCCCCCCCCCCCCCCCCCACACGCAGAACGATCATCCGATTCCCGCTTAGAAACTCCCGGCGGCCGGAACCGGTTTGGCGCAGTGGATAGAGCGTCGGCCTGGGGACTGAAAGGTCCCAGGTTCGATTCCAGTCAAGGGCATGTACCTGGGTTGCGGGCATATCCCCAGTGGGGGATGTGCAGGAGGCAGCTGATCGATGTTTCTCTCTCATCGATGTTTCTAACTCTCTGTCTCTCTCCCTTCCTCTCTGTGAAAAATCAATAAAATATATTTAAAAAAAAAAAAAAAAAGAAAAAGAAACTCCCGGCGACAGGAACTGTGGGTGGGTGTGGGTGGGTGGGTGGGTGGGTGGGACTGCGGATGGGCAATCCGAAACGACAAGCCCAACACATCTACCAAAGAAGCCACACGATAACCACCGGCCATCGCACTTTCGCAGCAGGGAGGGGGCGGGGGCGCCTGAGGGCTACCACCTGGCACCGCGGTTCTCAGCCATCCTCCGATGGGGGGGGGGGGGGCATAGGCGGGGGTGGGTCTTCACTGACAGATTTTCATCAACTAAAAACTGCCTGGTTAACAACCCATTCACCACATAAACCTGTATCGGAACAAGGACTGCCACTCATCTGTAAGCAGGGCAAGAAAATGGGCACTTAACAACCAAAAAGGACGAACTAAGTTTTCAAAGGGGGGGTGGTATGGAGAAATGAAGACAGTGCCGCTACCCTGGAACTCCCTGCTACACATTGCCATGACACACATTGCCTTGACACAGGAACTGCAGCAGGCATATGCTGGCACCAAACAGCATACAGTGGGGGCGGAGAGCAGGGGGGGGCAGGGTGGGCAAATGTTGGACATGTAAAGAAATTATCATGTGAAGCCCAGGTGAGTCACAAATTGCATTGCGGTGAAGAACTGGGCCAAGTGCGATTTGGACACCACAATGTACAATGCATTCATGGATCCGCAATAAAGAGCATGAGCGGGTGTGTGCTCGCCTACTTTTACAAACCAGTTCACTTCAGTTGACACAGTGAGGGGGGTGCCACTTTCACAGGAATTCATGCTACCATTAAGCACAGGTGAAAATCCTGCTCCCCCTGGGCATGCTGACCCACCCTTGACACAATAGGGCACTGCATGAATGCCTCCTTACAACTTCGATGGACACAGGGGCAGGGGAGAACACCCCGTGGACAAAACTAGGTGCAAGAGGGGAGACGCTGATGGGACACAGGGAAGAAGGCTAGGCATGCCGTACGTGTCCACTGCTTCCAACAAACCATGCCAACCACCTTGAGATCATCCATGGCTGACTCCACAGAGCCTTCCCCTCCGTTCTTGACTTCCAAGAAACATGCAGGGGGGGGGGGGGGGCAAAGAAACAGACAAGGACTTAAGAGGATGTGGCCCACCTTCACACAGGGTTATGGGTGTATGATGGATGCTTCCTAATGCAAACACACATTCAACCTGATCCAGCTCAGGCACAACATGACATGAGGTGAATGAAGTACAACTAAAAAATGGCTGATGGGGACACACCATGGAGCACCTCATGGGAGATGCAGTGCAGGGGAAAGTGGACTGCTTACAATTCACAGTCTCAAACAGCAACTCCCATATAGGAGCCAACCAACCCCTCCATTCGAACTCAAGAAAGACCCACACTTGCAAAGAAATGCTATAAACACACAACTCCATGGGCACCACAAAATACTCTCCCAGGGTCTGTCTTCTATGGCTCTCTCTCCCATCATGAAAGTAAAACAATCATCTTGACAACCCACCCAACCAATACACTGTGTGTGTATGTGTGTGTGTGTGTGTGTGTGTGTCCGTGTGTGTGTGTGTGTGTATACACTCATGTGGTCACTAGAACCATAAGAAAGGACACAATTCACTCACAAACAACACTGTGCTCACAGGTCCTCTGGGACACATAGCAGCTCCCCACAAGGACAAGCTAAACAGATAGGTGGTAGTGAGCACACACAGGCACAGCTTCGTTCTATGGGAAGCCACACCATGAGGGGGCACTGGGGCATCACCACAAGCACAAAGCATCGCTCCACACTAGCCAGGTGGTGGCAGGAGCACGGGCCCCTCCCAAACAAGGCACAGGGCCCCCCATCACAACAGCAACCTCAGTAGTACGGACATGGCCACCAGGAAAGGCACACGCACCTAGAAAACAAAAACGTCTATTAGTGAAATCCAGGTACAGCATGTTAACAGCACTTGCTCCACAGAAAGCCCATTCCTTACCCATACCCAAGCCACCAACCCAACCACACTCCCACCTACTCACTCACTCACTCACTCAACCAACCAACCAACCAACCAACCAACCAACCAACCACCCAACATGGAGTTCAGGAGGCTCCAAAGACATACAGACCTCAAGGATTCCCCAAACACGATAGCCTGCTCTATACCCCTTCAACTTATCAACTATCACTACCATGGACTTCAACATGGACGACAACACTGAACCCTACTTTCACATCCTGGATACAACAAGGACCTCTTCTGCAAAAGGACGATCCCTTTCAAACAGACTTCACCTAAGACGATGACATGGCACACGACAGGGCTGCCTACCCTGGACTCGTGGCAAGAACGATGACTTCTCACACCTAGGCAACAGTTTCTGGGAAAACACAAACTTACATACCCACATGTCAGTATCAAAACAGTTTCCCTGACAGTAGCAACAGCTCCCATCCCTGCCGCCTGTCTGCCAAGGATGGCTTCCTACTCAGGTACCAACACCTTACACATCTTCCTTCCTACATCTTCTCAGAGATTCTCCACCCAAACAAGGCGTGTCCCTCTCAAGTCACAGAGACAACCCTCACACGGGGTCCCCAAACCGTGACCAGTCCAACCATGGGCATTCTGGGACACGTTCATGCTATCCATAGCTCTTCTAACTCAACCTCTCACAGTGGCTACACGTTCAAAACCTTCAAGGACCATCCACAAAAAAGAAACCCAGGCAACACAGACATGCTCTCTTCTACAAACATGTTTTCTGCAAGAAGACAGAAACAAACACTCTGCCCTAACCTGGCCATCATCAGACCTCCATCCGCGAGCTTCCCTGCAGCTAGCTATCACCAGGAACAAGTGCACAGACAGACCCTCTATCTGTACAGTACAATGCATGGCTCCAACATCACACTCTCCAACGCTGACATGACATGCACACCCAACAACAGAACCGAAACACTCCACTCTTATAACAAGACAGAGAACATACGACCAACAGATGCTGAACTGCGCACACACGCACACACAAACACACACACACACACACTCCCATTGCTGGCCATGACACAGATTACAACACTGGTGTGGAAAAAAGACATGGGAACAGCAGGCAGGCAACCCTAAAAAAAAAACATGGCAGGCTCAAAATAACAGAAATAAAACACAAACAATATATAAAAGCCACTGCTCGCATACATTGCTAGACAATACCACCTCCCCACATTCAAAAACCACACACACATACACGGCAAAAACCTGCTTACTCCTCCTCCTCCTCCTCCTCCTCCATAATCTTTCCATCTACTCCACATGTCCTACCACCAAATCACTTGCAATCAACAGTATATCCTTTAAATAATATTTTTTTTCACCGAAAAACATAGCCATTCTTTACAATAGACACACCTGCACCTATTGTACATCCATCTTTTCTTTCAAAGCTGAAGACGATGGCTTCCCATGCACCTTGACGGCACAACACAAAGAAAACACACAAAGAAAAACAGGTCCATGCAAGAAAACAACACCTACGAAGGATCTTCCCTCCTCTCCTACAAGACACACAAATAGGCACACAGATCACACCTACAGCATGTGGACATGCACCACACCCGTTTAAAACACAAGACTCTTCGGTCCACACGCCACTCATGGGAACAAGGAGAAACACTGGACACAGAAAAAACATCTTCAGACCATGACCCATCAAAGGCTCACTCTGGTACACACACACCACTCACACCCCTGTTTGTTCCCTCCGTGTCTCTCAGCTGCACAATTCTACAACGGCAATGCTCATCCAACCTTTACAGATTTACACACATGCTTGGCTAACGGACAATTCCCAGAACCAACACACATAGACCTCATCTCTAAATCACTCCAGTTCAGGAACATGCCCATGCCACTGCAAACACGGCCATGTCCACAAACCGCTTGGGATCCCTGGACAGAGCATCCGCCTGCACCATGAAATGCCCCAGGTTCCATAACAGCCAAACATGGGTACCTCTCATATAGGCACAGCCATGGCCACTTCAACCTGTGAAGAAAGCAGAAGATCCATGGTTCCGCCTCTGCATCCCGTGCCTCTCCCTCTGTTCCTCTCTGTCAAACGATACAGAAAATACACTGTCATGGAAAAAGCTGCCATGATAGAAATCACCAACATGAGAAAATTCACTTCAGCCTCTCACCATCCCTACTTTTCCATGGACATTCCCCTTTCAGAGTCATTCTGCAAAAGCTGAATGAAGTTCCCGTGGATTCCACTGCCTTAGGAAACACACTGTGCATTTTGAGAAACGCTGTGCACGGATGAATGGCAGAAAAAAACCACGGCAACATAAAGCCATCTGAACGAGGACATCCACATCGTTCCACGGTCTTTCATTCGGGGACATCCATGCCACACACATCCCCAGACACTTTAACAATGGGATCATCGTCATCCATCACCCACTCACTCACCCACCCACCCACCCACCCATCCACCCACCCACCCAACAAGCCCCCCCCCCCAAAAAAAAAAAACATAGGAACTCAACCACCACTGCAGCTTTCACAAAGAACCAGCCACAGACAGCAGACCATTCACATACCACAGAAGGACGGCACACATGCACCGCTCCAGACACACAGCACAAAAAAACGACTACTATGCTAAAAATATACATGGCCAGCTTTTAGGGCAATCGAGAAGACACTTTCTCTTCTGAAATAAAGACGACAGATACTAAAAAAAAAATGAACAGACAAAAAAGCCATGTGGATAGCCCACTACAGCAGAAAAATTCACACATAGATTGCATGATGACAAGGAGAAAATACACATTTCTCACACAACCAAGACAAATGGTCTCACTAAGCTCCCCTAGCTCCAAGCACAAACACCGCTCTTCACATGGCCTGACCCTCCGTTTCTCACACACTTGCTCTCACTCCAACATGGGACTCCGTCACCCAAACACCACCCACCACGTGACAACACACAAGGACACCCTGACATGCAAGGGCCCTCCCCAAGACCACTTCACCCAAACACCTCCCATCCTGCACTGTCCTGGAACCTTCACGGCCCATCCAAAACTCCCTGGCCCTCCTGCCCCACGTGACTCAAACCCGTGCATCACAAGACAGCCCTTCACAACCCCTACTCCAACACCAAATTCACACCATACTTGTCCTTTTCAAACAGCCTGCGTGAAAAAATCGCTTGGGATGACCCACATAGACACCACGTGTCACACGCGGACCTCTGCTTCCAACTACCAACGGGAACAGGCCGACCGCTCCTCTCCCGTGTCGCCCTGCATCCGCTGCAATAGACCGAGGACTCACAGGCAACACAGGGACACGGAAGCTACACTGAAAATACGACGCATCCACACAGCGCTTTCTTGCGCAGGGACGTGCCACACAACATGTATTCTTCCTGTTGCTTCCAAACACCACCCACGGACTACACTCCTCATGACACAGGAAACACACAACAGAAAACACCAACAATGCCTAACACACATCAACTCACAACCTTCCAGCGAGAAGAAAAAAAAACCCACGCTCACCCAGGGGTTGGACAAAACACTCTTCGGCTCGAACACACTCGGCAAAGAGGAAAACACACACCATCTTCCTCATGAACCAGCTCAACAGACAAGAACCAAAGGGATCCAAGCAAAACATTGCAATCGTCTTGGAAAATACTAAATGACTTCACCGTTTCACACAACATCAGGGCCAACACATGAAACATCTCTCTCTCTCTCTCTCTCTCTCTCTCTCTCTCTCTCTCTCTCTCTCTCACACACACACACACACACACACACACACGAATTCTATCTACCTGTCCCAAATCAGCAAACAAAAAGCCCGCCTCCTGACTTTCCCTGCATGTGTCAAAACTTCGGAGGACTCCATGGTCCTCCGTTGCCCCAGCATCTCCATCCCCTAAAACACTCCACGCACACATGCAATTCAGTACCACACACAAACCACAACAACCTCCTGCTCTCAGCCATCCAACAGAAACACGTACCTGCTTCCTTTTCACCTACAAAAACGAACAGCAATGCTTTACAGACTCAACATGCGACATGGGCACATCCACAAACACAAACACGGAATGCAAATCACTCACAAACACGACAGGACGCGGCCTTTCTCACAAAAACACAACACACATCCTCATGGGCTCACCTGTCACTCTGGCAGAGACTCGCTCAGGAACATCCTGCCACACAGGCTGGGCTCTGCTGCCTATCTGCTGCTTTGGACACATGGGTCATGCTCTGCTGTAGGTTCCTACAACACATCCATGGCAAGGGACTCACATCAGGCCTGCCCTTCACATAGGGTCTCACAGCCCCTTCCCAACATGCAAGCCTTCTTTCTCCGAAGCCCCGGAAATCTCATCCCAAATTTGGGAGAAAAACGACTGCAAAAAGGACAAATACACACACTTTCCTCCATACTAGGGGCCCAGACATTCAAAGACACGTGTTTCTCTGGGCCTCCTCCACACCATTTCATAATAAACTGCAACTCCTCTACTTGGCGCTGCACTTCAGCCTGCTTCTGCAGGGTGCTGTCACGGTAGTCGATGACCAGCTCAAGAAATCCTCGCTTGCCCTTTAAGGCCTCATCAGAGGGGGCAGCCTTATTCTCAAACATGTGGCCTGGCCTTCTCAGCAAACGCTCCTACCTTCGGCACCGCCTGTCCCTTCAACCCACGCTCACCCTTCTGAACCAGAGCACCTTCTCACCTCTGCACGGCAGAAAGACATCCGCCCAAGGACACGCTGGAAAACGGGGCAGGGAAGCTCCAAACAACAACGACCTCGCGGGGATGGCCAAACCGGAACGTCCACCTTCCAGAAATCCCTTCCCCTGGAAAGAATAATCAACAAACATTTCTACACAAGCCTTCAACCACACACACTGGGAAACAACCCAAACCACACCACGCACACTGTTAGGGGGACGGGGGTGGGGGACACCCTCACACGCCTGCACAGCACCCACAACACGACTGTCACAACTCACCACCCCTTCCACCGGTCTGCCGCGGCTCCCTCCAGCAACTGCCAACACGAGTCCTCTGCAAACAATGGGACCACAGGACGACTGTCCAAATGCCGCATCTCCAAGGATCACAGCACACACGGACCGACACCCAGCTTTCCGAATCCCACCGGGTCACGAGGACCCCACACACACTCACACAAACAGACACGACCTGCATCGGACAAACGGCTTCCACCTACAACCATTCAAAACAAACACGTGCAACAAAAAAAACAACTCTACAATATTACCAATCACAATTCAACAACCTCTCACATGCATCTTTCTTTCTCTGCCCGCCCACCTCCCTCCCTCCCTCCCACATCAAAACCTATTTCACCAAGGACACTACCACGGCACCCACCTGGCCTCGTCCGTCACACCCGACAGCCAGCGGGGACACCGCCCTTCCCTCTGCCTTCTCGCAGGAAACACCTTCGAAGCACGGGCAGGGATGAAGGGACAGAGGGACGGAAAACTGAGGGGGCAAAAAAACAAAAGTCTGAAAGACCTTTTACAAAACCAGCATCGCACGCTCTGACCATTCCACTGCGTCAGGGACACTTGCACAAGCACAACGAAGACCCATGGCAACACGCTCACATGACCAACAACATCCCGGTCACCTCAGACACACGCGAGGACTCACCAACACGGCATGCGCCCACCACCTACATGCTCCACAACATACGCACCGACACACACAACTCTCCCTCAACACCCACGAAAACCACACTCCAAAAACGACAACGCGGGCACAGGAACCACCCAAACACAACACACGCGCCCACTCCCACACCAACGGAACCACAAAATCAACACACAACTCCACCACTTACCTCAGCCGACAGCGGGGGACGACCTTGCCCCACGAACAACGCACGATCACACACGGCTCAGGACTTCCACATCCATTCCATCAGCCGCACAACGCCTGGCTCAGCCGCGATGCCGACAAAAACCACGCAGGGCAGGCGCCCGCTTTTAAAGACCTTTCGGCGGGATTTCCAACCGCGGGAACCTTGCGGGGCGGAGACTTCTGCGCGCATGCCCGGAGGGGACACATTCCAATGGCCTCACCCAAACTCAACAGTGCCCGGCAGCAAAATCACTGCCCGCACTCCAATCGCCTCCAAAGCCACTTCGGGACAAACGGGGACCGACGCCACGACTCCATCCAGCCAAGCGGCACCTAGCCCTCCACCTAGGGGACAAGAGGCGCCTCGCACGGCCTCCCTTGCCTCATCACCACATGGACCCGCTGGGATCGCTACGCACCACCTGCACTCTCCAACGACACGGCCTCTCAGCCTCGCAAAAAACACAATGCATCCCCTGCTGCTCACAAACAGCTGCAGCGCCTGAGACACACGCCTCCTCACTCCGACACACTCCCATCTCCCTTGCCCCACCACACCTGCCCGTCTTCATCCATGCTCCCGCCGAAACGGTTGCCGCTCACCACACCCTGCCCCGAGTGCACCACAGCATGACCTTTATGTGCCCTGGGACACACACACACACCACCTCTCCCAACAAACTCAGCCCACGCTCACAGCCACACGCACCTCGCCCCACCGGACAGCCTCCCTCCCACACAACAACACACACGACCGCTGCACCCTCTCCACACACACTGCCACCGAAACGACGCCCGAAACAACAGCCGGCTCCCTCAACAAACACAAAGCCTCACCCTTCCTCCCCATGCCAAACCCAATACCATCCAAAAAACAACACTTCCAGCCACACGGCACCATCGCCTGCCCTTTCCGCAGACACACACACATGGCCACGCCTACAGGGAGCCACCTCCGCCCTCATCCCCTCCACAATGGCCCGTCCACACCTCCATCAACCTTTAGCCCTAGGGAACCCAGCACTTGCAAGCAACAACACCTTGCCAAACACATTTCTGCCCAAAATCGACAATGGCCTCTTCTCTTTCGCTTGACAAACGGATGCCTTCTGCTCCACTCCACACGACAATGCCTGCACAACAATCACAGGACACACACGGATGACACTCACTTCCTTAACCAACAAGACAAAACGCTCACCATCCAACATGCACTCAAAATAATCACATCTTCACAAAACACCTCTCTCTCTCTCTCTCTCTCTCTCTCTCTCTCTCTCCATCAGCGAACAGGGACACACTGGACACTGCCTGCCACACAGACCATGCCACACAACACTCAGCCACTTCCCAAGGAAAGAACATGAACATCACTTCAAAACAAACCACTTGCCCAACACCTCTCTCTCACTGCCTCTTCGCTCACAGACTGCCGGGGCCGAACAATCGCACAAGCTCACAAAATGGCACACTCACTGAGGCCCATACCACACATCAGGTCTCACCACCGGGACCTGCCACTGCCATACTCCCACTTACACTTCCAGCGGACTCACAAGGCTCGCCTCAAAGACATTCTCCTCCAAAAGGAAGACCACGGCTTGGCCTCGAAAGAACACGGCACAACTCCTTCAAACACACTCCCGCCTCTCCCCTAACTCCTTCAAACACACTCCCGCCTCTCCCCTACACCCCCACATCGCCTCTACCCTCCCTCACAACAACACCAACACCATTGGACCATCGATGGAAGCTTCACAGATGCATCACCAGGAAAAATCCTTCAAACAACAAACACAAAACACACACTCTACCAATAGGGCCACGAAACCTAGCTCATAAGACCATTCTGCTACAAATGCATACAAGGACCATGAGAAACACACAACCACAACAAACCCACGGAACCAGCTCCACCACATGCACAAGGAACACTCAGGGAAAACGGCCTTGCATGCAGGCAAACGGAACCTCTGGCGAATCTCAACAACTACACTCAGCGGGGCAAAATACACAATCACGCCACAAACGCATACCTTCTGCAACACAAACATTTCCTTGGTCAGAAACAAACCTATACCCCTTCCTTCTTCCCTCCCTCCCTCCCTCCCTCCCTTCCAGCAACGACAGGACCAGCCATTTCAAATACCCACATCTACTTCCTCCTTCCAAATCCTCCAAAGTCGCCTCAAGGACTTGACACCCGACGCTGCCCTTGCTCGAACCTAAACGAACAAAACCTCTACGTTTGGGGGGGGGGGGGGAATTAATGGATGTGCCTGCAGGACACTCAGGCGTGCCATTCAAACCATCACAAGACTGCCACTTCTGCTCCGAGACACGGGCCGCAACTGTGCCCGCAGGGGGACCAACAAACGCCACATCAAAGGGACATTACATTTCACAACCACCCACGCTCAAACACAAAACCACAAAAGCCTCCAGCCACATGCAAATCCATCTTCCGCAGGGAACACAGGGCCCGAGGACAGGAACAACCACCACAAACTCCTTTGCAATTCAACGCTTACCTTCCCAGGACATCCCCACCGGGCACTTCCGCCTCTTCCCTTGCTGATGCCGCTGCGCTCCGCTTCCCTCACGGACAAACGCAAACCTGAAAAAGCCACATTCCACACATTCAACAAACAAACACACCGACCACAAACATCCCATCCGCTTGCTCCTACGACGACACTGTTCAAACCACTCCCATGGCATCACCGACTCCGCATCAACACTCCATCCTGCCCTTCAAACCACATCCTAGGATGGGAGAAAAATGCCACATGGCACATGACAGCTTCTCCAATCGCACCCACCGATTCATGGCAAAAACCTGACATCCAACACCCACCCCATCACAGGGACTCACCCAACAGGCTCAAACACCGGCACGGCCGTGAGCTCACAAACTCCAGCCTGCACGGGCTCAGGGGCACAGCTGGGGGTGGGGGGGGCACGGACCCTCACTCCTCTCATGGATGGGGGCCCTCACCCCCCCCCCACAACAACACAAAAACACCTTCGCAGGCTTCCACTGGGAAGCCCATCCTTGACTCAACCACTCACACACCAACCCTTTGCCACCGTAACACATCACACCATTCCATACCACAACGACAAACCAACCCTCCACAAAACCAGCTCCTCGCAACATGGGGGGCTGGCCTCACTTAAAACACTCTGGGGGGGGGGGGCGGGGGAGCAAGAAAAATGCACGGCACAATGGACAGGGGGACCGTGGGACTCAAGGCACCTAACAAATGGCAAAACACCTTTTTCCGTAACAACAGCTCACCTGCCACCCGCTCACAATCAAGCAACCTTTTCAGGGCACATGCAGCCCGGCTTAGGCATTTCGGACCATTGGCCTTAGTGCAAAAAAGACAGGGCCACACACTGGGGGAAGGGACGTGCCCACAACACAAACAACCCGGGGGCGCTCCCATCTCCACAACACAACGGAACACCAACACTCCATTTGCATAACACAAGAGAAATGCAAATAAATACCCCACAAAGGTCACGATTTACAAAGCAAAGACAGGGAAGCCCTGCATTCACGTGCAAAACAACCAAGCCCACAGGGAAGCAGGGAGGGGGGACGACCTCACAAGGCCCACGGCAAGGTCAAGCTTCCAGCCCACGACTTCCTGGGCGCAGTGATGGCGAGCCCCTTCAGCTCGCTGTGTCCAGTCGGCATTTCAAAAACCCATCACTCAACTCTGGCGCCGTGCGTGTCACATACACAGATTTTTAGAGATTTGCAACCATAGGAAAACAAACACTTCTATTTCTGGTGATTTCTCTTGGTTTCTAAATACTGTAAGGCCGCTGAAACCTCCTTTCCCCCTCTTAACTAACTTTTCCAGTAAGCCCTGGTTATTGTAAGATCAAAGAGAAAAACCCCCCCTCCTCCTGTGTTTTCACTGACCTTTCCAGTAAGCTCTGGTGCCCTGCTCTGGTCATAGCATAGCTATCTTATCTCCTCCTGGGATCGGTTTGTGTAAAGACAAACCACCCTGCCCCTTAGGAAATGAGTCAACTACTAACAAAGGTCTGTCCCTGCAGGAGATGAGTTAACTGTTAACCTAGTTCCCTGTTTTCCAGCCACCTGCGTGTGGTTTTTGCCTTTATAAACTCATGTTCTGCAATTGCTCAGGGCTCCAGTCAGCCAGCACTTCCCTTGTGTTGCTGTCTGTCTGCCTGAGAGCCCCTGCGCTGCGCTTGTAATAAAAATCCTCTTGCTTTGGCATCAAGTTTCGGTCTCCGCGTTTGACTTGGGGTCGTCGCCCCCTCCGTCGGACTCACCGGGGGTCTTGGAACCTTACAATACCATGAAACAAAGAAAAATCAACCACAAATAGGAGTTCGCACATCACCTCTCAAACGCGTATAATAGCTTCACCATCACTGCACGACGGGAAACAACTCCGAGACCAGAAGGAATACCAGCCACCACCATCGGCACCCTTCACAACACACACAAAAAAGGAACCCACTCGGACACTGGCCACTCTCCCTACCTGCCAGTCTGCACTTCTTCTGAAACACACCTCCACACTGCCTACAGCACTTTCTGACCGCCAATTCATTCTGCCATTCCAGCCGACAACAAACACGGCTTCCACGACAAAAAGGACGGACCCACCACATACCCCCCTTTCAGGCACCCGCTGCAAAGGGCCACCTCTACCCTCACGGCCCACTCACATCCTGCACGGATGATCACAACAAAATCTCTCCAACACACACACACACACACACACACACACACACACACACACACATTCCTCCTCGCCGAGCTCTTGGCTCCACCTGCTGGACAACCGGGGACACGCATTCACAACTGCAGTCCTCTCACCAAAACCACATGGGCTCCTACACAGCTTCCTGACACCAAATGGACAACACGACCATGCTCTCCTCCCCCCAGGCTTCCATGCCAAGGAACACATTCATTCTCAATGCCGGTGCTTTGAAAAAGAATCTTATTTCTGGAGCGTCCTACTCGCATAAAAAATGAAACAAAAAAAGACATACAAACATGCATGGACCTTTCCACACACATGGCTTCTCTTGCCCCACCTCATTTTAAACACACTCAACTTGCCCTGGCAACTTCAAACGATTCACAACATTCACAAACCAGGACACACGGATGCGTGCTCATCACATTCACACTTAGCATGGGAAAAACAACACAACCATCCTCCTGGAGCATATGCCCACTTCAACAGCAATGCCTAGGCATGCCACGGGCTCAAAATAGGCACAACGAGGCATCTTTCTTTCCGCTGACGGTGCCTGCAAAGGTTGCAAATGCACATCTTTCACAGGAGACAGCTTCACACATACACCTGCTACAACCAACACTCTCTGCTTTCTGGAAAAAGGGCACAAAAACAGCAGCTTCCACACGGTCACAGATGGCTGCCTCAATCACAGCGGCCCCCAGGTCACGGAGGGACTCCACAATGCTCGCCTCTCCACGACCATGGCGGCAACAATAGCTTCTCACAATACACAAAACACTCCAACGACGGACTGCAGGCTACACCAGCGCGGACTCCTGGACAACGACTCCTTGCATCAACCATGCCTGCCCACAGGGGAACAACTCACATCCTCAACGCACCTGATCACCAGCCCAGGGCAGCGCTCTCCACGGCCTCCCTCGGCAGGCCTGCCAGCCGGGCCACAAAAACCTCACAAGTCGACAACCGTCACTGCACTCCATTCAACCACGGAATCATGGCCCCCTGGACAGCCTCCAACACTTTCTGCCATTTCTTTGGCCCCTTGTTTCCCGACACATTGGCTGGGACCTCACATTGCAGCACCAAGGACACAAGCACACTCTGTTTGCCTACAATGGCCACAAGAGGGCAGCAGACGATCGCTAAGCCGCACCAAGGCTCTCCCAGGCAGCGTCTTTTCAGGTTGGCCCCTACAACCTGCTGTCTTGGCAGTCCAAAGAAAAGAAAAACGCTTCAAAAGGCCTCAACAAAAAAGGGCTCCTTTCGAAATCGCCGCCTTCGCATGCACAATGCCACAACGAAGCACACAGGGAAATTCCGACCTTTCGCTCCCTTCCTGGAATGCAACGGGCCCAGGCCACAACATGCACAGCCTTTTCTCTTTTCAACAACACCTCTCCGGGCCTTCTCTCGAGAAAATACAGCATTCACACAATGACCCCCTTTTGGGGGCTTCATCCTCAAACAAGCACATTTTCTTCTTCGATCTTTCACCAATCGTCCAAGGGAGGCAGAAACAACAGAAAACACACATACAAACATCCACCGCACTGAGACACATCCACAATCACTTGCCTCCTGCACTCACGGGGGAGCAAAGCCCTATCCCACAAACATGCCCTTCACTCACAATCACACAAGGGAATCTGACACACGCAGCCACACACTCGAACCGATCACCATGCCGACACACAAACATGCCTGCTTCCGACCTCACCACATTCATGGTGGCAACAGCAAGCCACCATGCCTAGGCTCTGCCTCCACATGCACTGCAAGGGACCACGCACTTTGGGACACTCACAGGCAACTGCTACACTCCACAATGCTACTCTTCAGCCTGCACCACGTGCTGCCTCCTCAAAAGGCTGCCCACAGCAAAGCCTCACCAAGGGACACCCCACACACCTCTACCATTGGGAAACATTCACACTGCTTGCCACCTTTCCATCAACTACTCTTTCTCCGGGTCAAAGAACCACTTCTTCACAACGCATGGCCACGCAAATCATCCAACGACACATCTTCCTCATCAGACACAATCCAGACATGCTTTGGCATCATTCAATAAAACTTCTAAACTGTTCTGTTATGAAAAAAAAAAAAAAGAAGCAAGCAACGCTGACACAAATGGACTTACAGTCATGATGCGCGGGCACACAGGAAAAGGTCTCTCAAATTCTGCCTTACATCCCACACAAACTTGCCCATGTTCACACTATCTTACCCTCTTTCTCTCCCCAAGAAAGGTTTTTACGGGTCCCTGTGCAACTTCTTCAAGGGCACTAGATGCTGCCACTTGCACATCTCCACCCATCATTTGCCCTGACACCAGCACTGAAAACTTCATCTGGACAACGTTTCTTGGCCTCTCTCAAATGGGAGTCGTCTGATTGTCATGATTAGTGAATCCAGCAAGCATGGACACAAACCACAAATACCAGGCTTCACATTTCAAACAACACTTTCTAGGCAACATGGATGCCTCGGGGGCTCCACAGGCTCCTGTGGACAGCCTTCACACCTCACCCTGACGCCTTCCTGCAGGATCACATTCCCCTCCTACAACCACGTACCGCCAGGCACACAGCTTACAAACACATGGCAGACAACGACAGCTTCATTCCGAACTTCAACAGCACTTGCACACCAACATGCAAACTCAAAAACCTCAGCTCCTCCACACTCACACCCACCCTGCCAACGTTCCATACAACTTTCACCTCCACAACCTCCATCTGCACTCTTCACAAACTCACAAGCTTCCAACACCCACACATCTTTACACCCTTTCATCTGCACTCACTTCACACCATGGCAACGACGCAGCAAAACCCCACAAACACCACGATCGGACCTGACCTCACGGACGCAGCACGGCTCACGAGGACATAGGAGGACACCTCAAACACATCATTTCTACAACAGCCTTCACTCACCCTGGACAATGGGACACACAAAACCGCTCAGGACACAACAACACACAGGACACACGGACCACGTGGCTCTGCCTCCCGCCTCACAAACAAAAGTCACACCAACAAACGGAACCCAAGCCACAGCGGACGCACCTGGGACACCACCACTCCTACAGGACACTCTGGCACCTCCCGCATCACACATGGGCGGGGGGGGGGGGGGGGGGCTCTCCTCACATCCCGAACCTCACTCTCAGCCTCCCACACAGACAGCGCTCTAACCATTCACTCAGCAGGGCCATGGACCTTGCTGGCAGCCACATACTGCCTGCATTGTTTGCAGCACTCTTTCTTTAAGTGATACTCTTCCTTTTAGCCTTTCTCGTGGTCTTCCTTGGGAGTGCCCTGCCTTGGCGGTTTTTTCGGGGTGGAGGCTTGGGTCGTTTCTCTGGTTGGCACAGTCCTGAGGATGTGGGCCTAGCAAGGGCTCAATGTATTGCTAAGAGTCTAAGTGTCAGTTCCTCCTAAGTGTCCTAGTGTATTGCTGTCCCATGAGGCGGTTGTCGTGACTTTCTTCCCTTCCGTAGTCAGTCCCATTCAGCCCTAACTGGAGGGAAACATACCCAGCTGGGGAAACCACCTTGCCCGGGAAGGTGGCCATGCTCACAACACAGAGCGCTAACAAGGGGAGCACACCTGTCCAAAACAGCATGCCCTAGACGCCAGGTCCCTGGGAAGATCTGCTGTGCAGGTGTTTGTTCCCTGCAGACACTGTGTGGAGCACCAAGGATGGCACGGCTTGTGGCAGACTTGGAGTGATGCCACACCTGCCACTTGCTGTGCTGATGCAAACAGGCCAGCCTTGATGCTCAAAGCAACCTTACAACAGCAGCAGTGGAAACCTTGTCATCACCGTACCGTGTCATGTCCCCAGCCAGGGCCGCCTTGTGTTTGTAGTCAAGAGGTCATGCAAACAGCGACACACAGGTCAGCGAGTGAGACTCAATGATTCAGTGTGGGGGCATGAAGCAACAAGTCTCCTTGATTCCTGGTAAGGGCACGCCTATCAGCGGATTGGTTTTTGGTCTGGCACATCCAGGTTTCTCTTTCTCCCCCTCTCCCTGCCCCTCTCCCTGTGTGGCTCAGATCCAGAACACATTCAAAGTAAACCAGCAACGTGTCCATTTTCCTCGTAGCCTCCCCACAAAAGGTATCCGAGTTTACTGCAACCACCCACCCCTTTTCTTCCTTAATCATGGGGAGAATTCTGCTTCCTGAATGTTCACACTATGTCCCATGCAAACCTGTCAACACACATCCATACAAAGAGCTGACCATCCCATCCTGGAAAATTTGCCCGTTCCTTGCAAAGGAACTCAGATTCCTCCCATTGTAAATGGAAAGACATGGGAGAAAAAGCTGTGCCTGAAGATGAAGGCTAATGATTGTGAGCTGGAAAACATGTATGGAACACATGAAGGCGTGATCATTGCAAGCAGATCCTGTATGTGGACGTTTGGGGCCAAGGGGCAGCAGCATTTGTCGTGTGAATGAGGACTTGATTCTGAGAAACCTTTTGTTCACCCCCTGAGACATAGTGAGCAGAGGTGCTGAGCCACTTGCCCATGGGTGATCTTCCAAGGCGAGGCTCGGGGCTGGGGTACCCTTCGGGACCTGGGAAACAGAGCCCAGCTCCCAGCGTGCACATGGGGCCCCCGCCTGGGCGTCACCAACTCTAGGAGTCAGGGCTGGCTCCTCCAGAGTCAGCTCAGACCCACAGAAAAGAGGATTTCAAAGGCCTGGTTTCACCTGCTACCCAGGTGCTGTGCCAGGATTCGGGCAATGTGGGAAAAGGCGAGTGTGAACCTGTGGCTCAATGCTTGGTTCTGAGGTGTTCAGGTCACTCCCCCCCTCCAAGTCCTCAATCACTGTAGGAAAAGAGGTTCCCATTCTTGACATGGTGAGGCCATCGTTTTTTTCAAGGACTCTGTGCATAAGACTGTTCCACATCACAATGGATGCCATGTCCTTTGCCATCTGCAAAAAAACCCTCACACAAGCAGCTGGGCTGAAGACTTGTGAGTGCTGCCATCAGCTGGAAGAGACTTGTGGGGAATGCTCAAGTCCCCAAGACAGTCGAGAGGGTGATGAGGGTTTTCAGGGGACATTGTGGAAAGGAGAACATGTTTGTGTTGAAGAGCAGGTCAGTGGATCCCCCGTTTGGTGCACAGCCTCCAAAGGTGCTCTTGTTGTGTCAGTGCCCAGTGAGTGCCATGACATCCTGTGCCAGAGGAAAGTGTATCACAGAGCATGAGCTATGCACACCTTGGTCCTCCATGTGGACTCAGCTACCCCTGGTCTGGAAGCAGGTCCAGGTGTTTGCACCTGCATTTATCTCAGAAGCAGCACAGACAGACAGACAGACGGACAGAAAGACGGACAGAGACACAAGGGCTCTTGTCGAGGTTCCTGATGAAAAAGTTTGATAATAGTCTAATGCTCTTGTCCATATTTCAATTCTAATGGGCATATGCACATTCGGAATGACTGTTTTACAGACGGAAACACCCAATGTTGTTCTTGTACCCATTTCTTGTAGCATCCATGACCCAAACATAGTGAAAAGAAGAAGAACTAGGATGCCCTCATGTTCTGATCGTGAAAGATGTGTTGTGTTTCCACACTTTATTTCACACACCGTGCAGGTGATCTGCAGGTAAATGCTGACGCAGACTTGACATCAGCAAGCAGGATTCAGTTGTACAGAAGCAGAGGGCTACTGCTCGCTCTGGCAAGTAGCAAAACCTACAAACTTCTCATGGCTTTGATTGGGGAGTCCAGCAAGTGACAATGATTAACAGGCATGCCTATGACATCATCTGAGCTAAGTTATACATTAAAGCAGGGGTCCTCAAACTATGGCCCCCGGGCCACATGCGGCCCGCTGAAAACATTGATCCAGCCCGCAGGGTGTTTTTGCCACTGCTGCCTGTTGCTTAGCAGACAACTCGTCCCGGCCCGCAGTGCGCATGTGTGGAATGCGCGCCGCACTCTCAGACTCCCCTCCTTCTCTCTGTCTCTCAACTCCTGCTCTCAGTCTCGGGTGTGATTGGATGAGTCACGAGCTTGCCTGTGCAGAGCCTGCTGCTACCTGAGGACCGAGGTAAGAACAAGTTAGGATTTATTTTTTTTGGAAATTAGGAGGTCTATTTTTATTTATTTTTTATTTATTTATTTATTTATTTATTTTGCAGTTAGTAGGACCTTTTTTCTGAAGTTAGGAGAGCCTTTTTTTTTTTTAATTTGGTTAGTTGGTTGGGGGTGGTTTCTAGGGGGGTTGCATCACAGTGATAACGCAAATGGTCAGCACTCAGAGGTAATGCCAATAGTCAGTGCTCAGTGGTCATGACAATTGTAAGTGCTCAGTATTAATGCAACTTGTCAGCGGTCAGTGTTAATGCAGATGGTCAGTGCTCAGTGTTATCACATGGGGGACCTAAAATGGTCATCTGCCTAGGGCCCTATGGGAACTTATTCCGGCTCTGCAGACAGCCGAGGGAGGAGTAGGAACCCCAATTGAATTGACAATAAGTGCATTTATATTTTGATTGATATTCAGTTGTGTATGATGTTGTATGTTGTGTGCTGTGTAAGCCCCGGGTCACACTGTTGCGATCTCTGCGCAGTGCGAGTTCAGACATATGCTTGTATGGCTGAACTTGCATTAGATTTGGAAGGAAAAAGGCATACGTGCCGTCTTCTCTCCTGCAGCGGAATCTGATCGCATGCGTCTTCTCACCCAGGCGATCCGATTCCTAGGCGAGTTCACAGATCGCAGTGCGGTTCGCACAGGGCGGTGTCAGCTGGAAAGGTGGGGGAGGGGCCGGCTCTGGAATCGTGCCGGTTCCCGCACCGCACCAGTGTGAGCCTGAAGTAAAAGTGGACTTCCACCACTATGGGCACTGGTGAGGCTGAAATGATGTGGACTTGGAAGGCTGCATTGATGGACACTGATCACACTGCATTGATGGGCTGTGCAATCTGTATGTCTCTGTGTGGGCAAAGTTATTGATGGTATATTGTTTTTGTAGCGCTGTGTATATATATTGGTATTTTACTAATGTAATAGCAATTTGAAATCCCTAGGAAGCAATGATGTCAAGAAAGAGAAAAATTGACTCCAAGTGTAGGATACTCAAACAACAGTGGACTTAGCATTACTTTTTCATGCAGTACAAGGAAAGAGATGTGTGTTTGATATGCACAATACAGTGTCTGTGTTCAAAGAATACAATTTGCATCGACACGATCAAACTCAACAGAAAGATAAATATGCTTGTTTGCTCAGAGAAGTCAGAAAAGATAAAATATTAAAACTGATATTTCCATTGAAAGACTAGTCGGTTTGTTGATTTCACTTGTTCTTCATTTTAAATATTTCTTTGTTACCGTTTGGTTTTTTTACTTCAAAATAAGATATGTGCAGTATGCATACGAATTTGTTCATAGCTTTTTTTTAAACTATACTCTGCCCCTCCAACGGTCTGAGGGACAGTGAACTGGCCCCCTGTTTAAAAACTTTGGGGACCCCTGCCTAACAACAATCATACTTAAGCTACACAACCTTGACTTATGACATACAATACGAAAACCTCCTGCCGGTTTGGCCTTATAGCTTCACAGTGGAGCGTTACAATAGGAACCATACAATACAAATAACAAGCTAGCCCTGATCATGGAACACAGACAATAACCTTTACAACACAATGGACAAACATACACAATAAATAAGATTAAAATCAGCACAGCTAAATAGAAAGGAGATTTTTAACAAAGGTCACATAAGAAACAGTAAACATAAAACAAGAAACTTTCACACCTCAAAGGAGGAGACAAAACATGCCATCATGGAACTATGCATGCATGCTTATACAATCAAATACTAGAAACACACTTGGAACAGGGCAATAAACACAGAAACTGATCATACTCATCAACTCAACGCTGTCTCCGTGGCCTTCATTCTTCGCCCATGCCGTCCACGCCTTGGAGGACCTCTGCACCGCTGGGCATGGACCCCGGCACAATGCTACTTCTACCTTCTGCCTAATGCTTCATCACATACACTGAAGGGAAAACCATGCAGGCTGTCTCCACAATGGGGACAGTCATTTCCCTAGCAAAGATTCGGATTGGCTCACAACACATGACCCACAACAGTTCACTGGGCAGCAATACACACTCATACCAACTTTCTAAACATTGGCCAAGGAAAACATCCACACTTACTATTGATATTCTTTAGGAACGGTGACACTGAGATGAGTTCGGTGTGCAGGATTGACTTTAGAGGACCAGAGGGCTATTGCTAGTCAGGCAAGTAGCAAAAGCACCCAAAGCTCTCATGGCTTTTATTTAGGGACTACAACAAAGAACAATGGACTACAGCAAGTGACAATGATTAACAAGCATGCTTATGAGATCATCTGAACTAAGTTATACATTAAATTAGTCATTTCCTATGTTATACAAAAACTCTTTCCACCTGCAGCCGTCACCCTCCCTTGAACTTTCCATGCCCTCATGGACTATTTATCACCTCAACGAAAGTTCTGCCTCTGAACAATATGTCTTGCTTGTAAGACTTTGTCCTGACGTGGCCCGCTTGCAGGCTCCCGCCTTTTCTGGGCAGAACGTCCTCTTCTAGTTCACTTCAATCCACTTGACCAGCTACAACTTACAAAGTTTTTAATATGCTCATTTAATGACACTTACAAAGGCAACTTTGTATGAGAAATGTCATTTTCTAAAGTAAAATCTATCTAAAATACAAATGTATAATACATCAAACACATAACTGCTTGCCTCTCATTGATTTGGCAGATAATAACTACACAAAACAAGTTGGACATCACTTTCCAAACAACTGTTGTGTACATGGATGTCCACACAGGTCTTGTGTCTTAGACAGAGTCACCATCAAGTAAGGGCTGTGTGGGGAAATGAAATACACGGTTCTGGAGTCCAAAAACACTGACAAGGTACCTCCGGGAGGATACGAGGAACCAGAACAGTGGACACACGTTCCCAGATATCACCTCTCCTGGCCACTGCAGCTTCCATGGTGTGTCTGGCCCTCGCTCTGTCTCACCCTAGGTCTGTGTGTCCCACGGTCACCAAAACCAGCTCTCAGTGGGAGGGACTCTGGGAGCAGCAACACAACGCAGCAGACGGGAACACCTGCACGACCCTCCTCTGTCCATTTCACACCTCCTTCGCACCTCACTTTCCCCTGCTCCTCCCGGCCTCACCCCCCCACACAGCCTCGCCCCTGACATATTGGCTTGGGAGACCCTGCAAGGACCCTGCTAAAGTGGCCTCATCCTCTTGTGTCAGGAACTTGGCAGCTCAGGGACACTCAAACATTTTACTTTTATCTATTACACACATCACGTGGAAAAACATCAGCAGAGCTGAATGCTATGCGCATCATGGTGCCTTTCTTGGCGGATATGGTGCAAAACACACATGGATGTTGATGTTCTCTGTGAACAGTGACTCTGAGATGAGCTCGGCGTGCATGATTAAGTTTAGAGAAGCAGAGGGCTATTGCTACTCAGGCAAGGAGCAAAGGCCCGCAAAGCCCTCATGGCTTTTATTCAGGGAGTACAGCAAATCACAATGGACTACAGCAAGTGACAATGATTAGCAGGCATGCTTATGAGATCATCTGAGATAAGTTAGACATTACACTATTCATTTCCTATGTTATACAAACACTCTTTCCACCTGCAGCCGTGCACCCTCCCCTGAACTTTCTATGCCCTTATGGACTATTCATCACGTCAAGGAAAGTTCTGCCTCCCAACAATAAGTCTCGTGTGCAAGACTTTGTTCTGACGTGGCCTGCTTGCAGGCTTACACCTTCTCCCGGCAGAGCGTCCTCTTCTAGTTAACTTCTTTCCGCTTGACTGCTACACACGTCACTCTTTCTTCTTGCACAAGGAAGGCAGACAATCGACGATGATCACTCATCATTCATGCTTCTCTCTTCCTTTCTGAAATACGACAAATAAACATTTCGAAAGAACACACCGTAGCCCTGACCACTGTCGCTCAGTGCGTAGAGCGACGGCCTAAGAAATGAAAGATCCCTGGTTCGATTCCCAATCAGGGCACATGGCCTGCTTGTGAGCTCGATCCCCAGTTGGGGGGGGGGGGTGTACAGGAGGCATCAGATCCACAATTCTCTCTCTTAATTAATATTTCCATCTCCCTCCCTTTCTCCCTCCCTCCCTCCCTCCCTCCCTCCCTCCCTCTGCCTTCATCTCTGAAATCAATAAAAAAGAGTTTTAAAAGACTCACTATGTTTCTACAAAAAACTTTACATTCAGTTTTTTTCTCATGGTAGGTAAGAACACATTCTCATGAGAACCCTGCATCTGGAGGTGGCATCAACAATCACAGCCTCCCTACTACTGATGGCATCAATAAGAGCAGCCTACAGGGGAAGCACTGCCTCCGGAATGCCCACGTCTAGGCTACTCATTGCATCCATCACTGCAGCCGCAAGGGGACTGGCTGACTCAGTAAAGGAGGCCTCTCCAGGGGCCGCTCAGTTGAGCAGGAATAACACCTTCTCCCGATACCCCTGCACCTCACTGCATAGAACGGCTGCCTCCATAATGGGGTCATCCAAGGGACTGGCTGACTGCCGCAATCACAACAGCCTCCAGGTGACTGGATGCCTCAGGAAAGGTGACCTGTCCAATACTGGCTGCCTTGTGAATGGCGGCCTCCCCAGGATTGACTGCTTCAATAATGGCAGCCTCTAGGTTACGGACTGAATTAGTGAACGCACATCTTCCCCTTGACACTGCAGCAGCCAAGGCCTCCCTTTCCATGGATGGGACCGGAAGGGGTGCAAAATCCAGACCACTGACTTCAGTCCATCACGGGAAAAAATAATGGCACCCTGGACAGCATCGATGATTTTCTAAGGTTTTCTGTGGTCTTTCTTTGTTAGTTTGTATTTTCTTAAAAATATTTTTATTTATTTTAATACACAAAAGAAGGGAGAGGGATAGACAGAGAAATATTCATCACAGAGAAACATCCATCACAGAGAAACATCCATCAGCTGCCTCCTGCACACCCCCTACTGGGGATGGGCCCGCAACCAACGTACATGCCCTCACTGGAATCGAGCCGGGGACCCTTCAGTACGCAGTCCGACGCTCTATCCACTCAGTCAACCGGTCAGGGCTGGTTGTGGTTTTTGGGGTACAAGTCTTCATCAAATTCAAACAACATTAGCTAACACTTCAGCACCACGGACAGAAGATGGTGTTATTCTTTAAAAGGCCGCTAGAGGGCAGCAGTGGATACTTTTTCCAAAGGAATTGCCTGACAGCTTCTTCAAAGGTGTGTCTCATAAGTATAGGCGTGCATAGATGAAATACTTAACCTAAACAACTGGGAAACAGTCACCTGGAAACGGGTAACCAGGAACATACGAACCAATAACCATTAGCCTAGTAAATACTATCAAGCAACCTAGTAGCTCATAACTAGAAAATCAGTACCTCGTAACCTAATAACTGCCAACTGGGAACCTTTGGAACCTACTGACCTGGCAACCAGTACCTGCTAATTACTGACCTAGAAACTAGTAAGTGGTCATCCTTAACCTAGTGCACTGGTTACCAGTACACCGGTAACTAGTAACCAGTAACCTGGTAGCTAGTAACCAGTGACCTCAGTAAAGGTGACCTGTGCCATCCTCGCTGCATCGTTCACGGAGGACAGGCAGTACAAGCGACCAGGGCAATGAATGCCTCCACAACGGCAAACTCCCCCGAGGTCGCCTGCACTCCTGAGACTTTATGACGGCGCTGTACAAACTTCCTGCCTCAGTCATGGCGGACTCCAGCGTACGTCGGGCGCACTCTCGAGAGGTCGCCTGGTCTCGCGGAACTTTACACCCTCGATGTACGGACTTCCTGCCTCACTAATGGCGGCCGCCACTGTACGGAATGTCGCACTCAAAGCGCACTCCAGGTCACACGGACGGCTGCCTACAGCCAACTCGCTGCCTCAGTATACGCCGCTGCAGCCTGCTGGCTGTCTCAGTAAACGCCACCTGCCCCGTACGGGTCGCCTCGTCCCGGACACACTGCTGTATGGAAGGACTCCGTACTGGCGGACTCCAACGTAAGCTGCACCGACGTAGCGGCGCACTCCCGCCACGTCGCCTGGTCTCGCGGTATTTGACACCCTCGCTGTACGGACTTCCGGCCTCAGCAATGGCGGCTTCCGGCCCGGCATGCCTCACTAATGGCGACCGCGACCGGACGGAATGCCGCACTCATAGCGGGCTCCAGGGCACACGAGCGGCGGCCTGCAGCATACTCGCTGCTTCAGTATACGTCGCTGCAGCCTGCTGGCTGCCTCCATGAACGCCACCTGCCCCGTACGGGCCGCCTCGGCCCCAAACACACTGCCGTACGGAAGGACTCCGTACTGGCGGACTCCAACGTAAGCTTCACCGACGTAGCGGCGCACTCTCGCCACGTCGCCTGGCCTCGCAGTACTTGACACCCTCGCTGTACGGACTTCCGGCCTCAGCAATGGCGACTTCCGGCCCGGCCTGCCTCAATAATGGCGGCCGCCAACGGACGGAATGCCACACTCATAGCGGGCTCCAGGGCACACGGGCGGCGGCCTGCAGCATACTCGCTGCTTCAGTATACGTCGCTGCAGCCTACTGGCTGACTCCGTGAACGCCACCTGCCCCGTACGGGCCGCCTCGGTCCCGGAGGCACCGCTGTACGGAAGGACTCAGTAATGACGAACTCCGGCGTACGTAGCGGCGCACTCTCGCGAGGTCGCCTGGTCTCGCGGAACTTTACACCCTCGATGTACGGACTTCCTGCCTCACTAATGGCGGCCGCCACCGTACGGAATGTCGCGCTCAAAGCGCACTCCAGGTCACACGGACGGCGGCCTACAGCCAACTCGCTGCCTCAGTATACGCCGCTTCAGACTGCCGGCCGTCTCTGTAAATGCCACCTGCCCCGTACGGGCCGCCTCGTCCCGGAAGCACCGCTGTACGGACGGACTCAGTAATTGCGGACTCCAGGGTACCGAATGCCTCTGTAACGGCGTACTCTCGCAAGGCCGCTTAGTCTCGCTGTACGGACTGCCTGCCTCAGGAATGGTGGCATCCAGGGCATTGGCTGACTTAGTAATGGCGGCCTCCAGGGTACTGAACGCTTCAATCATAGCGGACTCTAGGTTACTGGCTGTAGCAAATTCGGCGGCTTCCAAGGTTCTGGGTGTCTCAATAACGGCAGCCTCTAGGTTTCGGAATGACAGCGTGAAGGCATAAGTTCACCATGTCAGTGCAACAGCCAAGGCCTCCCTCTCCGGGGTTGGGACGGGAAGAGGTGCAAAAGCCAGGCCCGTGACTTCAGTCCATCCAGGGACGGAATGATTGCAGCCCTGTACAGGCTCGATGATTTTGTGTGTGTGTGTGTGGGGGGGGGGTTCTTTTTTTCTTTTCTTTTTTCTGGGTATAATTTTTCCTTTGGTTTACAGGGCATTAGCTGGGATTTCAGCACCACGGACAGAAGAACAAGGTGTGATTCCTTGAGTGGCCACAAGAGGGCAGCAGAGGATCATTTTTGCACAGGAATTGGCTAACAGCATCCTTTGAGGTTTCTGTAATAAGTGCATAGATGTATAGACGTGGACAGTATAAGCAGTAACTTCCTTGAAGGAGAAATAAAAACGTTTATCCTATAAAACAAGAGTATAAGTCTGCTCTAGGATTACATTCTCATATATCGCAAAATAAGGAATCCTTGTTCTTAGCACATTTCTACAGGACTATTTCATCTTTCATTCTGAAAGAGACAGGCATAGGTATCAAGTTACAAGAACAGGTTTCAAACCCACTGTGCTACGGCACCAAGCTATTAACTAGAATTTTTATTCAGAAAAAATGTGTTTACAACTGATTCACTAGGTGAAGAAAATACTCAGTAATAATGACCGTAATGTCACTCAAGTAACTTGAAAAAATAGGAAGCAATGTTGGAATTTACTAGAATCCTGAAAAGGACGACTCATTTGGATGCTTCTGAAATACTATCAAACAAATTCACATTTTGCAACCCAAATTCATCTTTTGCTAGCAAATTCACCATTTCCAAAACAAATACACCTTTTGTAGAGGAAATTCACCTTTTGCAAACCTAATTCAACTTTTGCAAAGCAAATTCTCCATGTCCACAGCAAATTCACCTTTTCCACTTATGACCCTGACCCCAACCCCAACCCTGACCATGAACCCTCACCCTAAAACCCTAACACCAAACCCAGCCCTAGCCCCAGCCCTACTTTTGAACTCTAACCCTTGACCAAGCTAAAATTTAAGTTTTTAAAAGTGAATAGAATCCATAGCTAATGTTGTTCACTGGTTAGAGCATTTGCTTGCCAAGCATACACTCACCACTCTAGTTAAAAACAGCACCAACGAACATATGAGGCAGGGTGGGTGGTGGGTCACATCAGGGGAACCTCAGTGCAGCAGTCTACAGGGCCCTCCCTTTGCAGAGCTGGGGCGGGGAGAGGTGAAAAACACAGGGCCGTGACTACAGAATGATTGCCGCCCTGGACAGCTTTGATTATTTGGTGGGTGTGTGTTTTTTTCTGATTAGAATTTTCAGTCGTGTTCACAGGGCTTTGCCTGGAACTGCAGCACCATGGACAGAGGCACAGGTCGTTATTCCTTGAATGGCCACAGGAGGGCACCAGAGGATTATTTTTGCGCAGGAATTGGCTGGCAGCGTCCTTTAAGGGCTAGCTGCTAGCATAATAAATATCTAGATCCCATAGACGTGCACAGTATAATCAGTAACTTACTTGAAGGAAAAATATAAGCGTTTATACTATAAAACCAGAGTATAAGTCTGCTCTATGAATACATTCTGATAAATCACAAAATCAGAGATGCTTGGTCTTAGCACATTTCTACGGGATTATTTTATCTTTCATTCTGAAAGAGACAGGCATAGATATTGAGCAGAACCCCTTGAGTTACAAGAACACGGTTCAAAACCACTTTGTTTCAAAACCAAAGTATTAACTAGGATCTTTTATTCAGGAATAAATGTGTTTACAATTAATTTACTAGAAGAAAAAAGCGCTCCGTCTTAATAACCTAATGTCACTGCAGTAACTTGAAAAAATGTGAACCAATATTGGAATTGACTAGGATCCTGGAAAAGGCGACTCATTTTAATGCTGCTGAAATATATTCAGGCAAATTCTCTATTTCCAAAGAAAGTTCACCTTTTCCACCTCTGACCCTGGCTATCCCTACCCCCTAAAACTCATCCTCACCCGAAAACCCTAACCACAACCCCAGCCTTAGCCTCAGCCCCAGCCTTCATCTCTGACCCTTGACCCACACTCCGATTTAGATTTTTAACAGTGAATAGAATACGTAGCTGGTGTTGCTCACTGGTTAGACCATCGGCTTGCCAAACATACACTCACTACTCTCTAGTTAAAAGAGGAATCAAGGAACATATTAGGCAGGGTGGTGGGTCACCTTAAAGGGAACCTCAGTGCAGCAGTCTCCAGGGCCTCCCTTTGCAAAGCTGGGGTGGGAAGAGGTGCAGACCCAGGAGCCGTGACTTCTGTCCAACCAGGGAAGGAATGATTGCCGCCAGGGACAGCCTCGATGATTTTGTGGGTTTTTCTTTTCATTTTTTTCTGGGTAGAATTTTTAGTTGTGTACACAGGGCCTCAGCGAGAATTTCAGCACCATGGTCAGAGGCACAATGTGCTATTCTTAAAATGGCCACAGGAGGGCAGCAGGGGATGATTTTTGCGCAGGAATTGACTGACAGCAGGATGCTTGGTCTTAGCACATTTCTACAGTTTATTTTATTTTTCATTCTGAAAGAGACCGACACAGGGATCAAGCAGAGCCCTTTGAGTTACAAGAACACTTTTTGAAACCACTGTGTTTCAACACTAAACTGTTAACTAGAATCTTATGTTCAGAAAAAAAATGTTTACAATTTACTAGGAGAAAAAGTACTTAGTAATAATAACCTAATGTCACACAAGTAACTTGAAAAAATATAATGCACTATTGAAATTTACTAACATTTTCATGCTGCTGAAATTCAGACAAAATTCACCATTTGCAAAGCAAAATAATCTTTAAAAGTATTTTTTAAAATATTTTTTTTTATTGATTTCGGAGAGGGAGAGAGAGATAGAAACATCCATGACGAGAGATAGTCATGGATTGGCTGCCTCCTGCAAGCCCACAACTGAGGATCAAGCCTGCAACCCAGGCATGTGCCCTTGCCCAGAATCAAACTGGGGACACTTCAGTATGCAGTCCAACGCTCTATTCACTGAGCCAAATCAGCTAGGGGAAAATTCATCTTTTGAAAAGCAAATTCACCTGTTCCGCTTTAAATTCATCTTTTGCCAGGGTTTGATTCCAGTCAAGGGCACATGCCTGGGTTGTGGGCTCAACCCCCAGTAGGGGGCATGCAGGAGGGAGCCGATACATGATTCTCTCTCATCATGGATGTTTCTATCTCTCTCTCCCTCTCCCTTCCTCTCTCAAATCAATAAAAATATATTTTTTTAAAAAAGGGCTGTGAATTTCTCAAATGGTTTTTATTTATATTACTAGTAGCCCGGTGCACAAAATTCATGCACATTAAAAGGGAATTAATTGCCTTAACAGGTTTGGCTCAGTGGATAGAGCATCGGCCTGCAGACTCAAGGGTCCCAGGTTCGATTCCGGTCAAGAGCATGTACCTTGGTTGTGGGCACATCCCCAGTGGGGAGTGTGCAGGAGGCAGCTGATCGATGTTTCTCTCTCATCGATGTTTCTAACTCTCTATCCCTCTCCCTTGCTCTCTGCAAAAAATCAATGAAAATATGCTTAGAAAGAAAAACAAAGAAAGGCCACCATCAGGCTAACGTGGACACCAAAACTCCCAGCTCTTACAACGTACACCCCGTAAATGGGGACAATGGGGACCGTAGTGGATTCGGCACTAAACACCCCTGTGGAGCACCAGGAAACCCTTAGCTAGCGCCACAAGTGGAGGAGTGGAGGAGGCAATCCTAAGAAACAAGTAAGTAAGTACCTGAAGTAAGTAAGAAGCCCGAAATGCTGCCCCAACTGCTCCCTGTGTGTGCTGCCAGAAATGACTGCAGCTGATTCTCGCCGCACCCACCCATTTCTGTATAGGCTGTGCACCTGCTGCCAGAACACTCCCGGGCGATGCGATGGTGAACAGGGTTAACAGTCCTGACACATATTTCTCCGGGATCCCAACAGCTGCATTGCGGAAAGACCCACGACAAGGTACAGGGACCCAGCAATGGAACACATCCTGGAACCAGCAGCAGACAGGCATACGCAGGGCAAGTGCAGCCCTACCAGAAGCTCCTGGTGAAACCTGTTGTGCTTGCAGAAATCTGCAAACACAACAGGCGAAAACCACGCTGACTACATTAGAGCCCTCTGAGAATGCACACACCGGATGGCCAGTGAGGCCAGAAAATAGGCCGCAGCCAACGGAAACTTTGCCATCCTCCAGGATCACCTTCCTGGCAAAGAAAACTGTGCACAGGCAGTCTTCAGGGATGGTGCGGACCGACTTTATTGCACAGGTAGGTGGGCCAACTCCTGAGGATGACCGCAGATCTGGCAGAGAGGGACGAGGCGATGGCTTCCGTGGCACTCCAATCTGACAATGGAGATGAGGGGCAATTGCTGACTGCACATGCATGCGCTGCTAAGCAAGGAGGTGAGTGCCCGTGCATGAGCACAGAGGGAACCACTGCCTAGCCCTCGAGGCCGAGTGGGTAGAGGTGGTGCTGCAAGAGAGAGCAGGAGTCACCATGGAGGGCAGGACGCAGATGAACATGTTATGGCATTGAGGGTGGAGGGAGGCTGCAACTTTCCATGGCAGGATAGGGGGTGACGGCACAAGGAGGAGGCAGGCAGAGAAAGGTGTCTTGATGAAGGAAATCACCCAGCATCCCTGGGGTCACAGCAGAGGAATGCATGCCCCCAAAACCGGCCACGGGCTTTACAAGAGATGGGAGGGAACCTGAGAAGCATTGGTGAAGATGCAGAGTTCCAATGCTCATTGCAACAGGATTGTGGAGGATCGCAAGACAGGAAAAGCATTTCTTGGGAAGAAAGGAACAGGAAACAAAAACAGAGGTGAGTGGTGGGGGTTAGCTCCAAAGAGATGGAGGGCTGAGCTGCAAGTCTCCAGGGAGGCGGGGAGGCTCATAGGTGGCGTTTGTGCAGGCAGTCGCTGAGGCTGGAAAATGGGACATGGAGAACCGTTTCAGAAACTGCTGGGGGGGGGGGAGCCAGGAGTTGCTGCCGATGAAAGGGGTGCAGAACACACAAGTTACATATACTCCTAAAGGCAGACATAGTGACCAAGGCCCATCCATCCATCCCTTTCCACCGCACAGAGGACAAGGCTCAAGGAAGCTGGACAAGGCACCTTCAGAGAAGCGAATGTAAAACACGCTGGTGAATGGCACCTTGCTTGGATGGAACGCCCTAAGACACCACTGGGCACCATCGCCCACAGCCATGGACGCCGAGGGGCACGGGGACACACACACATGACCATCAAAGAGCAAGCCCAGGAAGCAATTAGCTGAGCTGCGGCCTCCATTGCCAAGACACTGCACTGGGCACCCTGGAGTGGAAGCACCCAAAGACTGCACTAGCACTCCCAGCCTGGCCTCACACCAATCCCTTGCTGCCCACGCACCTCCCATGAACCCCTCGGCCCAGCTTGGGCAACGCTCACTTGCTTGCCTGCCCCTGTCCTTGTCGCTCTGCCCACAACCCTGTTGACTGTGGCTCAGTGACTCCATTGAACATTGGGGACAAGACGCTGTGAGGGTGGGAACTGGGAAAAAGGTAAAACAGCAGCACAAGCTGTGGGGTGGGGCATACACCGGGACATAACTCCCTCAGAAAGCACTGCTGAGGTGCCAGTGATGAAGGTGGAGGTACAGGTCACAGGGCAGAAGTGGGCTGAGCCAAAGCATGGAAGGAACACCCTGGTGGGGGGGGGGGGGGGGGGAGGGACACCAACACAGCCATTCTGTCATTGAGCACAGCACGCTGCACTGGTGGGATAGCCGAAGGGGCAAGGGAGGGAAGGCATGCTTGTTCACACACAGGGTGACACAGCAAGATCCAGCAACATACAAACCCTACTGAGACACGCACAAGGTGGTGGTGGGGGGGGGGGGGGGCAGAGAGACACAACACTGGTACATAGGGCTCAAATCCATGGGCCTCAGACCACATGCCATGCTCTGCATACCCTAGCAGTTTGGCTCAACTTGACCGATTGAAGGGACATGAGGGGGAACAGGGGGTGTGAGCAAGGAGAAGCAGGCTCGTTCGGCCTCAAAAGGTTGACCTCATTTATTTCAGGGGTGTACAGGCAGGGTCAAAGCAAACCCAAAAAAGGCACACATGGGAAACTGGCATTTCTAAGAAGGAGGGCACTACATCAGGGGGTGCACTGAGTGTACGCAGGCGCATTATCGGCAAATGGGTGGCAGTGGGGGTGGGTGAAAACCGCAGTGATTTCTGGGGCTTGAAGAACAAGTAGTCCCTGTGCTGGCCAACAGCATACGGAACGGCCAGCGTCAGTGAGTTTCCGAATGGAATCGTGAGCTCACTGATGCGCAGACGACTCTGGAAGCCTTCCGTCGCGTCGCATGGGTCGAATTCGCGGGGGCACGGGGAGGGGAGCTGGTGGCGGGGAGAATGAACACAAGGGGGTGCCTGCTTGCCAATACGTAGGGACGCACAGGATCCTCCAACTTGGAGGAACACACACAGATAAAACCACCGTGCAGGAAGGTGGTTTCCCTTTGCGCACTACGCTCCACAACATAGTCCATGCAGACACTGCCAGGTGGGGGACACATCAGGGAAGAAATTGAGGTCAACGACACTCAGTCATGTCCATGAATTTCAGATCCAAGGAAACCACAAAAGCCCCACGGACAGGCCAGCACCTCAACATGAAATGGATAGTTGCAAATGGAATGTGGGTGGGCAACAGGCTTCTTTGGCGACCAGCATCGTTAATTTGTGTGATCGCAGGCATAACAGACTTGCTAGCCATAACCATGAAATGACGTGCACTTTTTCGTATTTTCTACACAAATATGCACCAAACTCGCAGCGTTCGACCATAGCTTTTTGCATGCACACGGGCATGGGGGGCGGGGGGGAGGCTTGTGTAGCGCGCCTGAACGATAGCTGATGGGGGCTCTGCCAGGGGGTGGCCCAGAGAACTGCGGGGGGGGGGGGGGGGGGGAGAAGCACTGCTGAAATACGAGGGAGCTCGCTGATGGCGCTTGTGGGGGGGGGGGGGGGCGCAAACCAGACATGTTCTGGTGGGAGAGATTTTTGAGATGGGTGCAGCTACTAGAGAGGCCCGGACAGCAGGCCAGAGTCGCACCTCCTTTCTTTTCTCCTAAAGCACATGCTGGTTTTCACCCAGAATAGTCATCCGGTTCCAACTCCAAACTGCCCACCCACAGAAACCCGGGGGGGGGGGGGGGGGCAGGACTGTGGATGGGCACTCCAGAGAACAAAACCAACCCATCTATCCAAGAAGCCACACGATGAACAGCGGCTATCAACATCGCAGTTTCACAAGCGGGGGGGGGGGGGGGGGGGGGGGGGACGACTGGCGGCTGACACCTGGCACTCTGGTTCTGAGCCCTCCTCCAATGACCAGGACATAGGCGGCGGGCGGGGGGGTCTTCACTCACAGGCGATGATCAACTGCAAATGCCCGGTTAACGACAGCCCATCCACCCCTTAAACCAGTATCGGAAGAAGGACTGACACTCAGCTCGCAGCAAAATACAAGAAACTAAATTTTAGGAGGGTGGGCGGCGGTATGGGGAAATGAGGAAAGTGGAAAGTGGCCTACACTGGGACTCCCAGCTACACATTGCCATGACACACATTGCCTTTACACAGGAACTGGAGCAAACATATACTGGCACCAAACGGGCTACAGTGAGGGCGGGAGGGGGCGGGGGGGGCAAATGTTGGACGGGTGAAGAAATGATCACATGACGCCCAGGTGAGCTGAAAATTGCAGTGAGGAACTAGGCCAAGTGGGATTTGGGCACCAGGCTGTACACTGCATTCATGGACCCACAATAAAAAGCATGAGCAGGTGGGTGCTCCGCTATTTTCAAAAGCCAGTTGACTAGATGCGGTGGAAGGGTTGGGGGGGGGGGGGGACTTTCACAGGCATTGATGCCACCACTAAGCACAGGTGAGGATCCTGCTGCCCCTATAAATGCTAACCCACCCTTGCCATGGTAGGGGTGTGCACGAATGCCTCCTTGCAACTTCTATGGAAACAGGCAGGGGAGAACACCCTACGTGCAGGCGTGGGCAGCTGGTGGGACACAAGAAAGGAGGCTGTGCATGTCATATGTGTCCACTGCTTCCACCAAACCACACCAACCACCTTTAGATCATCCATGGGTGACTCCACGCAGCCTTCCCCTCCGTTCTTGATTTCCAAGAAACATGCAGAGGGGGGCAAAGAAACACACAACCACCTGAAAGGATATGGCCCACCTTCACACAGGGTTACAGGTGTATGAATGCTTCGCAATCCAGACACACATTCAACCTGATGCAGCTGAGGCACAACACGAACAGCTGCATGACTAAGGACTGGAAAATGGCTGATGGGGACACAACATGGACTACCTGAGCAGAGATGCAGTGCAGGGGAAAGTGTGCTGCTTACAATTCAAGGGCTCAGAAGTAACAACAACAATAGGAGCCACCCAACCCCTCCATTTGGACTCAAGACCCACACTTAGAAAGAAATGCTATAAGCACACAACTCCATGGGCCCCACACAAGACTCTCCCGGGCTGTGTCTTCTCTGTCTCTCTCCTATCCTTGACATAAAACAATTCTATTGACAGCCCACCCAACCAATACAGTGTGTGTGTGTGTGTGTGTGTGTGTGCGCGCGTGCGCACGCACAGTTGCACTCATATGTTCACTGAAAACATGGGAAAGGACACAATTCACTCACAAACGACACTGTGCTCACAGGTCCTGTGGGACACATACCAGCTCCCCACAAACACAAGCTACACAGATACATGGCAATGAGCACAGTCACAGCTTCCGTTCTCTACGAAGCCACACCATGAGGGGACACTGGGGCATCACAAACACAAGACATCACTCCACACTGCCCAAGTGATGGCAAGACCACAGGCCCCTCCAAAAGTAACAGGTCCCTCCATCACAACAAAAACCTCGGTCGTCCGGACATGGCCACCAGGAAAGGCACACACACCTAGAAAACAGAAAAATCAATTAAGAGAATCCAAACACAGCATGTTAACAGAACATGAACCACAGAAAACCCATTCCTTAACCCTCCCCAAGCCAGCAACCAACCCACCCACCCACCCACCCACCCACCCACCCAACGCATAGACTTCAGAAGAATCCAGAGAAATACAGACCTGAGGGATGTCCTATTCTATGCCCCTACAAGTTACCAAATATCACTGCCATGGACTTGAACATAGACTACAACACTTAAACCTGCTTTAAGATCCTCGGTGCAGCAAGGACCACTTCTGACAGAGGGTGATCCCTACAGAATGGACTTCATTTACGACAATAATGATGGCACCGTTCAGGGCTGCCTACACTGCACTGCTGGCAGGGACGATGGCTTTTCAAGACTCAGCAACAGTCTTTGGGAAAACACGAACCTGTGAACCCAAATGTAGTCTCTGCAAGGTTTCCCTGAGTGTGGCAACGGCCCCCCATCTCCACCACCCACCTGCCCGTGATGGTGGCCTACTAAAGTGCCATCTCCTACACGTCTTGCTTCATAGATCTCCTCACAGATTCTAACCCCAAAACAAGGCATGTCCTTCTCAAGTCACAAACAAACCAAGAACACTGGATCCCCAAGCCATGACCTTTCCAACAATAGGTGTTCTATTCAAGTTTCATAATACCCATAACTACTCTGCATGCACCACTCACTGGAGCTCTACATCCACCACCTACAAACCACAGCAGTGGGAAAGGAACCCAGGCAATACAAACATACTGTCTTCTATTTCCATGTTTTCTACAAGATGACGAAAACGCTCTGAGCCCTTCCCTAACAATCCTGTAAGAACAAACAACACACTTCCCTGCAAGTGGCTATGACCACGCACAACTGAACAGGCGGACCCTCTGTGGGAGGCAATGCATGCCTCCAACAACACACTTTCCAAGGGTGGCATTCACACCCAACAACAGGACCAAAACACTCCACTCCTCTACAATACCAGGAGACATACAACACACAGAAGCTGGGGCGCGTGCGCACGCACACGCACACGCGCGCACACACACACACACACACACACACACACACAAACTACCATGGATGACACTGACACAGATTGGAACAGTGAAGAACACACATGGAAACAGCATGCAGGCAGCCCTATAAAAACAACATAGCAGGCTCAGAAGAACACAAATCGGACAAAAACAATGTGTGGAAGCCACTGCTCACCTGCGTTCCTACACAACAGGACCTCCTCACACTCCAAAACCACACATGCGAGCCACTCACATGGGGACTTTCTTTTTTTCATATGAAAAAAATAAAAATTCTTTAAAACAATACAACCATGCACATTTCAGAAAGGCATCTATCTTTCCTTTCAAACCTCAGGACAATGCCTTCCTGGGCACCTTCACAGGACAACACAAGGGCAAGAGAGAAACAAAAACAGGTCCAGAGAAGAAAACCACACCTAGGGAGGGTCTTGCCTCCTCTCCTGCATGGGACACATACATACGGGCGCACACATCACACCTACAGGACAGGGATGTACACGGCACCTGTTTAAACCACAAGGCTCTTCACGCCACAGGCCACCACGATCACCAAGGAGAAATAGTGGACAGGGAAAAACATCTTCAGACCATGACCATGAAAGCCTCACTCCGCTACACACTCATCCGTCATACCCCTATTCATTCTCTCCGTTGCTCTCAGCTGAGACAAACTGCAATGCTCGTGCATCCTTTAAAAATTCACACACATCCTTGGCTAACTTACCATTCCCAAAATCAACGCACATGGACTTCATCTCTAAGTCACTCCAGTTCAAAAACATGCCCAGGCCACTTCAAACACTGCCATGGCCACAAACCGCTTTGGATCACTGGACAGAGCATCCGCCTGCACCATCAAAGACCCCAGGTTCCGTGACAGCCAAAGATGGATGGGTACCTTTCAGACAGGCACAGCCGTCAACAGTTGGCGCTCTGAAGAAAGCAGATGATCCATGGTTCCACCTCTGCATCCCATGGCTCTCCCTCTCCATGCCTCCCTGTAAAACAATCCAGAAAATATAGTTACAGTCAAAAACCTGCAACAATACAGATCACCAAAAGCATATGATTCCATTCAGCCTCTCAACCCTCCCTGCTTTTCCATGGACATTCCCCTCTTTCAAAGTCATTCCGCACGAGGTCCATAGAGTTCCCGTGGATACCACTGCCTTGGGACACACACTGTGTGTGCATTTTCAGAAAGGATGGGCACGGATGAATGGCAAAAAAAAAAAAAAAAACATGGCAAAATAAGGCAATCTAAACAAGGACATCAGGATGATTCCACATTCTTTCATTCGGACACATCCAGGCAACACACACCCCCAGACACTTGAAAACAGCGGTCATCGCTATGCATCAGGCTCCCCCAAAAACCTGGGAGCTCCACCACCGCTGTGGCTTTCACAAGGGACCGCTCACAGACAGCAGACCAAACAGCAGACTGTTCACACACCACAGAAGGAGGACAGACATGCACCCCTCAAAAGAAACAGCACAAAAAAGGCATGCTCTGCAAAAAACCTACATGGACAGCTTTTAGGTTAGGACACTCAAAAAGACACTGTCGTCTCAAATAGAAAGGACGCATGCTAAAGAAAAATTAACAGACAACAAGCCCATGTGGACACCACACTCCGCCAGAAAACTTGACAAATACATTGCATGACCACGAGGAGAAAATTCACATTTCTAACATGAGCAAGAAAAATGGTCTGACGTGGCCCCCCTAGCTGCAAGCACAAAAACCATTCTTCACATGGCCTGACCCTCCCTTAGTCACACACTTGCTCTCAATCCAACATGGGACTCCTTCCCTCAAACAACACCCACCACTAGACAACAAACAAGGAGGCCATGATTTGCAAGGACCCTACCCAAGACTGCTTCACCCAAAGGCCTCCCAACCCGCACTATCCTGGAACCTTCACTTCCATCCAAAACTCCCTGGCCCTCCTGCCCCACGTGACTGGAACCCCTGCAAAACAGCCTTTCGCAACCCCTAGTACGTCAGCAAATTCACAACATACTGTGGGGATACTTTTCCTTTACCAGCTGCTTACCTGAAAAACAACCTTGGGATGACCCACAGAGACACCACATGCCAGACCCTGGCCTGGGGTTCCAAAATACTGCCAAAGGGAACGGGCGGAACACTCCTCTTCCGTTCCTGTTCCGTGCCACCCGACATCCGCTGCAGGGAACCGAGGACTCACCGGCCACACGGGCACACAGAGGCTCCACTGAAAATACAACACATCCAGGCAGCGCTTTCTGGCACATTGCCATGCCACACAACATTTATGTGTCCTTTCACTTCCAAGCAACATCCACTGACTACACTTCTCATGACCCGGTAAACAAACGACAGAAAACACCACCTACACCTAACACACGTGAACAAATAACCTGCCAGCAATAAAAGAGCCCAAACTCACCCAGGACGTGGACGAAACACTCTTAGGCTGAACCACCACAATCATCAAAGATCAAAACACACACCAGCTTCCCCATGAACCAGCTCACCAGAGAGGAACCAAAGAAATCCAAGAACAACATTCCAATCTTCTTCACAAACTAACACACACACACACAAACTAACACACACACACACACACACACACAAACACACACACAGGAATCCTCTCTGTCTGTCCCAACTCAACAAACACAAAACCAACTTCCAGGATGCCCAACTTTCATTGCATACTGCAAAACTTGGGGGATAGCAGGGTCCTCCATACCCCAGCCTCTCGATCCCCTACAACACTCCACACACGGGATCCGATTCCTTCCCACGCACAAGGCACGAGCGGCACACACTCGAAACAAACATCCACCGAAACCTCCTGCTCTGAGCCATCCAATCAAAACACATACCAGCTTCCTTTTGACCGGCAAAAAGGAACGGCAATGCTTTAGCGGGGACACATGGGACACATGCACATCCACAACCACGTACACGCAATTGGAATCAATCAATAACACGACGGGACGCAACTTTTCTCAGAAAAACACAAAACACATCCTCCTGGGCTCACCTGTCACTCTTTCGGATGCTCGCTCGGAAAAATCCTTCCACGCATACTGTGCTGGGGGGGAGCTGCCTATCTGGTGCTTTGGCCAGACGGGTCATGCTATGCTGTAGGTTCCTAAAATATACACATAGGAAGGGACTCCCATCAGGCCAGGCCTTGAGATATGCTCTGCTAGCCCCTTCCCAGCACACAGGCCTTCTTTCTCTGAAGGCCCGAAAGTCTCATGCCAAATTTCAGGGACAAAGGACTACAAAAAGTAGAAACAAACAAAGTTTTCTCGATATTGGAAGCCCAGAACTAGAATGACACATTTTTCTCTGGGCCTCCACAGAATTGGCTAATAAAATGGAACTCCTGGAGTCGGCACTGCACTTCAGCCTCTGCTTCGGCAGGGTGCTGTCACTGTAGTCGCTGGACACCTCGATAAATCCTCGCTTGCTCTTTAAGACCTCATTACATCGGTGTTCTTTTTCTAGTAAATGTGGCTCCACAACAATACCATGACGCCCACCTTCTCTACAACAGAACATGGCCACCTCAACAAACGCTCCTACTCTCTGAACCTCATGTCCCTTGAACCGACGCTCACCCTTCTGAAGCACAACACCTTCTTACCTGCTCACGGCACAAAGACATCCACCCAAGGACACGCTGGAAAACTGCACAGGGAAGCTCCAAACAACAACATCCAAACCGGAACTTCCACCTTCAATACATGACTTGCCTGAAAAAAAGAAGCCACACACATTTCTACGGCAGCCTTCACCACACACAGTGGGAAGGAACCCAAACCACACCACACACACTGTTGGGGGCGGGGGGACGCGGGCGCGGGCGCGGGTGGGGGGAGACCCTCACGTGCCTGCACAGCACCCGGCACAGGGCTGTCACAACTCACCACCCCCTCCACCGGTCCACCACGGATCCCTCCAACAGCTGCCCACACGAGTCCTGTGCAAACAATGGGACCAGACGACAACCATCAAAATGCCACATCACCAAGGATCACGGCACACATGCACCAACACCCATCTTCCCCACACCCACCATGCCAGGAGGACCCCACACAGACTCACACAAACACACACAACCTGCATCGGACGAACGGCTCCCACCTACAACATTAAAAATAAACACATGCAACACTCAACACAAGTCTAGAAAATTACCAATGACAATTCAACAATCTCTCACATCCATCTTTCTTTCTCTGCTCCCCTTCCTCCCTCCCTCCCTCCCTCCCTCCCTCCCTCCTTCCCTCCCTCCCACATCAAAACCTACTGCATCAAGGACACTGCCAGGGCACCCACCTGGCCTCTTCCATCACAGCCAACAGCCAGCGGGGACATGGGCCTTCCCTCAACCTTCTCACGCAGAACATCTTGGAAGCAAAGGCAGAGATGAAGAGACAGACAGATGGAAAACTGGGGGTGGGGGGTGGGGGTGGGGGGCAAAGTCTGAAAGACCTTTTAGAAAACGATCATCACACGCTCTTACAATTCTACTACGTTAAGAACACTTGCACACGCACAACGGAGGACCCATGGCAACACACTCACATGCCAGAAAACATCCTGGTCAGCTCAGAAACACACTTGGATGCCAACACTGCACGCATCGCCCACCTACATGCTCCACCACACACACAAATCCAAACACACACACACGGCCAAACACACCTCTCCCTCACCACCCACTCACACCACACTCCAAAAATAACACCGTGTGCACAAGAAAGCACCAAAAAAAACCACATGCACCCACTCCCACACCAACGGGTCAACAAAATCACCACACAACTCAACCACCTACCTCAGCCAACAACGGGTGGGTAGCCTGCCCCACGGAGAACGCACGCACGATGACACACGACTCAGGCATTCAACATCCATTCCATCAGCCGCACAACGCCTGGCTCAGCCGCAATGCCTACAAGAACTACTCAGGGGAGTCGCTGGCTTTTAAAGGACTTTGGGCGGGATGGGCAACGGCGGGAACTTTTCGGGGCGGAGACTTCTTCGCGTATGCCCGGAGGGCACACATTCCAATGGGCTCACCCAAACTCAACAGTGCCCTTCAGCAAAATGACTGCCCACATGGAAATCACCTCAAAAGCCACTTCTGCAGAAGCGGGGACCAACAACTGCAGTTAACCCTCAACCTTGAGGACAATATGCGCCTGGCAGGGCCTGCCTTTCCTCATCAGGACACGGACCCGCTGGGATCCCTACACACAACCTGCACGCTCAGCGGACAGGGCCTCTCAACCTCACAAACAACACAACGCATCACCTGCTGCTGCCAAACAGCTTCAGCGGCTGGGACACACGCCTCCTCACTCCTAGCCAGTCGCAGCTCACTTGCCCCACGACACCTGCCCTTCTCCATCTCTGCTCACCCTAAAACGGACACCGCTGATGACACCCTAGCCCCGAGTGGACCACGGGCTACCATTCACCGGCCCTGGGACACACAGACCACCTGTCCTTGCAACACACAACACAACCTTCGGCTTCCTGACATCACTCGACAACCAACAGTCGTACCTGGCTTTGCTCCTCACAAAAGTCCCTGCCATCACGCATCACAGGCACGCACCACACTCGGCCGGCTCAACCAGCCCACACGCACCTCGGGCCAGTGGACAAGCTCCGTCCGCCAATAGAACACAGGCAAGCGCTGGACCCTCTGCCCACACGCCTCCATGGAAACGAAGGCTCCCTCACCAAACACAAAACCTCACCCTTCCTCCCCATTAAAAACCTACTATCGCCCTGGCCGGTTTGGCTCAGTGGATGGAGCGTCGGCCTGGGGACTGAGGAGTCCCAGGTTCGATTCCGGTCAGGGGCATGTGCCTTGGTTGCGGGCACATCCCCAGTAGGGAGTGTGCAGGAGGCAGCTGATTGATGCTTCTCTCTCATCGATGTTTCTAGCTTTCTATCCCTCTCCCTTCCTCTCTGTAAAAAAAATCAATAAAATATATTTTTAAAAAAAACACCTAATATCATCCAAACATGGACAAATTCCAACAACACAGCACCATCGCCTGACCTTTCTACATCCACACCCACATTTCCATACCAGCAAACACTCACAAACCTCCGCCCTCATTACCTCAACAATGACCCATCAAACACTCCATCAAGCTTTGGACCTAAGAAACCCCCAAGCGCTGGCAGGGAACAAGACCTTGCAAACACATTTCTTGGCCAAAGGTTAAAAATGTCCTCTTCTGTTTTGCTTTGGGAAACGGCTGCCTTCTGCTCAACTGGACGCAACAGAGGGTGCACAACAAAACCACACACATGTATGTGAATCACTTCCTTCCCCAAGAATAGAAAACACTTACCATCCAAAATGCAGTAAGAAACAAGACATCTTAACACAACAGCTGTCTGTCTCACTTACAGCATCACCAAACATGGACAAACTTGCCACTGCCTGCCAGACGGACCTTCCCACACAACAATCAACGACTTCCAATGGAAAGGACATGGACCACACTTCAAAAGAAAACACTTGGCCAGCACCTCTCACTGGCTCATCGCACTCAGCCTGCTGGACCTGAAAACGGACCGAGCTCACCTCATAGCCCACTCACTGAGCCCCCGACCACACCTCAGGTCGCACCACCAGGCCCTACCACTTGCATGCTCCCATTACAATGACATCCGCCTCACTACTCGCCTCACGGACCTTCTCATCTCACGGACTACCACAGCTTGGCCTCGGGAGCACACGGGACAACTCCTTCTAACACAGCCTGCCTCTCACCTCCACCACCACAGCACCTCTACCCTCACAACTAACAGGAACGCCTTAGGGTTCACAGATGCATGACAATGAAAACTGGATCAACCGACAAACACAAACCACACACTCCACGAAACAATCTTACCACTGTGGACGAAAGGGGCCACACGCTGACCTGGCAAGCTCAGGAGAGGCCTGCATGGCAGTTTGGCAGACTCGGAGACCTACAGTAACCACAAAGGATGGTCTGAAATTAAAGCTTAACTAAAAGCAGTTATGGTGGGCAGTTACGTCCTAAGCCGATATCTTCACTGATAAGGTCAACCTTTACTGTAACTGAGCCTATCTGTCTTTTCGCATCTATGATAACATACCCTTGAAATGTCTGAGTAACTTGTGATTTCCCTGTATCTGGAGCCCCTAGGGCACAACCAGGTATGCTGAGCCCAGGACAGATGCAGCAGATTCTTTCATTTATCATGTTAATTGTTCCTGCACCCACCTAAGTATGTGTCCATCATTTTACTTTTTATCCTATCACAGAGGTTTCACCCACTTCGCTTAATTAAATGTGCCTCCTTAAATGTGCCACCAATGAATTTCATGTATAAATACAGATGTAACCCGGCCATTCTCCGGAGCACTATCTCAATTCGTTGAGGTTCTGCTTCCCGGCATATGTCGACAGTTTGGCTCAAATTAACTCACAAAAATTCTTTACAGGTTTCAATGTTTTTTTTACGTTAACACCACAAAACCAATCTCAAAGGACCATTCTGCTATAAATACATACAAGGACGATGAAAACCACACAACCACAACAAAACCAGGGAAACATCTCAAGCACATGCACAAGGAACACTCAGGGACAAGGGGTGTTGGAAGCAAAGTGACCCTCTGGCGAATCTCAACGAGAGGACTCAGCGGGTCCAAATACACAATCACGCCCCAAACACTTACCTTCTGCACCACAAACCTTACCTTGGTCCTAAATAAACCTTCTCTGCCCCTTCCTTCCTTCCTTCCTTCCTTCCTTCCTTCCTCCCTCCCTCCCTCCCTCCCTCCCTCCCTCCCTCCCTCCCTCCCGGCAACATTAGGACCCTTTCAAATACCCACAGGCACTTCCTCCTTCCAAATCCTGACAACTTGTCTCAACTACTTCGCACCCCGATGCTGCCCTTGCTCTCTCCTTTCTTTTTTTTTTTTTTAACTATTATGAAATTTATTTATTTATTTTATTTTATTTTAATTTATTGCTTAAAGTATTACAAAGGGTATTACATATGTGTCCATTTTATCCCCCCGCCCTAGACAGTCCCCTATCTCCTTTCTAAGGACCTTGTTTTAGACATTGAAAATCACAGGACACCTCAATGCATGACTTCAAATCCAGGCATGCCTGAGAGGTGGGGTAGGAGGGACAAAGCAAAGTGGACGAAACCTCTGGGCTTCGGCAAAGAAAGAAATAAATACAGTGAGGTGGCTGCAGGACACTTCAGGCTTAACCATTCACACAATCACAATACAGGGAGTTCTGCTCCGAGCCACGGGTCCAGGGCTAAGCCCTCAGGGGGAGGGACAAACAAAACTACGAAAGGGACAAGGATATTTCACAGCTACCTCAGCTCAGACACAAAAGAACAAAAGCCGGCATCCACATGCAAATGCATCTTTCTCAGGGATCACATTGCCCTAGGACATGACAAACCACTAGAAACTCCTTTGCAATTCAAGGGTTGACCTCTCAGCCCATCCTTATGGGGGGTTTTCGGCCTGTTCCGTTGCTGAGGCCACCGCACAACACTTCCCTCAGTGACTCATGCGAACTTGGAAACGGCACATTCAACACATCCAGGAATCAACAGACCACAAACATCCCATCTGCTTTCTCCTACTACAAAGTCTTCAATGCACTTCCATGCCATCACGGACTCCAGCTCAAGATTCAATACTGGGATTCTAACCACATCCTGAGCGGGGGGGGGGGGGGGGGGGGCGGTGACCATGGGGGATGCCAGCTTTTCCAATGGCAGCGACCAATTCATTCCACAAAGCTTACATCCACCACCCACCCCATGAGAGGTACTCACCCAAGATGTTCAAACACCTGGGGAGGCATGGGCTCACAAAATCAAGCCTGCACGGGCACAGGGGCACAGCGGAAGGGAGGGAGGGAGGCCACCCACCCTCCCTCCTCACATGGCCGAGGGACCTCACCTCCCAAAGCCATCCATCCTTCCAGGAAAAGAGCTTCACATTCTTCACATGGGAATACCATCATTTTCTCGGGGACTCACACACCAAGCCTCTGCCATCTCACACATCACACAATTGCATTGCCAGCTACAAGCAAACCCCCCACAAAACAGGCTCCTCACAACATTGGGGACTGCTGGCCTCTGTTCCAACACACTTGCCTGGGGAGAGCAAAAAAATACACAACACAATGGACAGGGGGACTGCGTGCCTCAGGGAACATGACAAATGGCAACACACCTTTTTCCTTAGCACCATCTGAGCTGGGACTCGGTCACAGGCAAGCAGCAATTTCAGGGGGAGACAGAGCCAGCCTTAGGCATTTGGGAGAATTGGGGTCCATGGAAAAAACACAGGCGCACACACTAGGAGAAGGGACATGCCCACAACACAACCAAGCCAGGGGCGCTCACATCTCCATCACACAAGGGAGCACCAACACTTGCATTTGCATAACACAAACGAAATGCAAATAGCCCACAAAGGTCAAGATTTACAAAAGAAAGACAAGGAAGCCCTTGATTCAGGTGCAAAAGAAGAAAGCCCAGAGGGAACAAGGGGAGGGGCAACCTCACGAGGCCCTTGGGACAGTCAACCTTGAGGCACAGGACTTACTCGATAAATCAACTCCAAGGGGAATATGGACCCAGCACAGGGAATAGCAGGCACCACGATCTGCACCCTCGACAGGACAGACGGAAAGGAACCCACTGGGACCCTTTTCACCCTCCCTACCTGGAAGTCTGCACTTCGTCTTCAACACAGCTCCACACTTACTACAACACTTACCGTCCGGGAATTCATTCTGCCGTTCCGGCGGGGAAAAAATACGGGTTCCAGTACAAAAACGACGTAGCCACGGGATCCCCTCCCCCACTTTCATACACCCGCTACAAGGGGCACCTCTGCCCTCAGTGCCCACTCAGGACCCTCACATGGTGCAGGGACGACAAGCGCATCTCTCCATCACAAAGACACACACACACACACACGTTCCTCCTCAGCGAGGTCTGGGCTCCACCTGCTGGCCAAGCTGCGCTCCACATGCTGCTCTTCAGCTGCATCACACGCTCCTGACAGGTGGACCCGTGGCAAAGGCTCACGGACGTCCGCCCGCCTCTCCAATTGGGAAAAATCCATACTGGTTCCCATAGATCTGTCACCTACTGTTTGTCCTGGTCCGAAAACAACTTCTTTTACGATGCACGTCGACAAAAATGATCTAAGGAGACATCTTCCTCAGCATACACAATGGATGGATTGTGTACCATCAAAATAGAAATATTTTAGAAAATGGGGAAGAGGGAAAATCGTTACAAAAACAGCACACTTGGCAGGTTAGACAATTTTTAAAAAGAGCAAAAAAACAGTAGCACATGGACAGCTGGGGGAGCTCCACAGGCTCCTCTTGACAGCCTTAAGATCACATTCCCCTCCTAAGACCAGGTATCGCCATGGACATATCTTAGGAAAAAATGGGGGAAAAATACAAGTTCATTCTTCACTTAAACAACAGTTTCACGCCAACATGCAAAGTGCAAAAGCTGTGCTCCTCTTTCTTCACACCTTTGGAACGCTCAAGAAAACTTTGACACCCAGAGGCTCAGTCTGTAGTCTTTGAAAACTTCCAAGCTTAAAATAACAACAAATTCCCCGCCCCCCCCCCCCCCGTCATCTTCACTAATTTCACAGACCATGGGGAAGACACAGCAAAAGCCCACAAACACCCGGACCTGGGATCACGGCCGCAATACCGGTCACAGGGCCATGTGCTTACACTAAAACACATCATTTTTAGGGATGTGTACAACGTTCACTTCACCTGGGGAATGGGACACACAAAAGGGCTCAGCACACAAGACACAGAACAGACGGAGGGGTGGGTGGCTGTGGCTCCTGCCTGAGAAATAACAGTCGAAGCAACAAAGGGGAGCCAAGCCTGAGCAGCCTCACCTGGGCCCCGCCACTCCTCCAAGACACTGTGGCACCTCCCACATCACACCTGGGGGGGGGGGGCTCTACTCACATCCTGCAGGAGCCACTCACCTCACTCTGAGCCTCACACCCTCCAGCACTCTAACCGCTGAGCCCTCAGGGGCATGCACCTTGGTTGAGGGCGCATCCCCAGTAGGGAGTGAGCAGGAGACAGCTGATCGATGTTTCTCTCTCATCCCTGTTTCTGACTCTCTGTCTCTATCCCTCTCCCTTCCTCTAAGTCAGCGGTTCTCAACCTGTGGGTCGCGACCCCTTTAGCGCTCCAACAACCCTTTCACAGGGGTTGCCTAAGACCATCCTGCACATCAGATGTTTACATTACCATTCATAACAGTAACAACATGACAGTTATGAAGTAACAACAAAAATATTTTGATGGTTGGGTCACAACATGAGGAACTGTATTTAAAAGGACAGAAGGTTCAGAACCACTGCTCTAAGTAAAAAATCAATAACATATATATTTTTTAAAAAGATTCTGGAACTTGCAAGCTCTCTCCAACATCTTCTTCAAAGGCTGCAACAGGCAAAAGGAGAAAGATAGATATGTACATCAATATATACATAAGATCTCAGTGTTTTCTAGACTTCCATGGCAAACAATTCACAAAATGAAAATGACAACAAGATCTAAAGAGCAGCAAAAAAGCACACTCTGACGACTACATGGGAAGCCTGGGGGCCCAACAGGAGGACAAGGGCATGAGTGCGGGTCCCGTGAGGCTCCACATGAACATGCAGATCCGAGAGCATGGAAGAGGGGGGAAATGGCAGACTTGGCATTTTAAATGTCAGGCGGCTTCACTCACCATTTCAGGATCATTCCTTCCTTTGGGAATCAAAGGAAAGCTTCACTGGGCCATTCAAGGAACAACACCTTGTGCCTCTGGGCCTGGTGCTGACCTTCCAGCTAAAGCCACGTGACTGTGACCAAAAACTAGACCCACCATTTCAGCGACGCTGCCAGGGCAGCCATCATGCCATCCCGGGAGAGAACGAACTCAAGGCTCTGGGTCTGCACCACTGGCCTCCCAGCACTGACAAGGGATTCGCCTGACACTGCTGCACTGAGGTGGCCTTGAAAGTGAGTGAGAACCTTCCCTGCTTAATATGTTCCTTGCTGCCCTGACCGGTTTGGCTCAGTGGATAGAGCCTCGGCCTGCAGACCGAAGGGTCCCGGGTTCGATTCCAGTCAAGGGCATGTACCTTGGTTGCGGGCATATCCCCAGTTGGGGGGGTGTGCAGGAGGCAGCTGATCAATGTTCCTCTCTCATCGATGTTTCTAACTCTTCCTCTCCCTTCCTTGCTGTAAAAAATCAATAAAATATATTTAAAAGAAAAAATTATGTTCCTTGCTGTCTTCTTTAACTAGAGTAGTGCTGAGGAGTTCTTCTGGCAACCTCATACTCTATCATTGAGAAACACCGGCTATTACTTCCATTCACTTTTTCAAGTGGCCATTTCAAACCCTTCCCAGCCACCTGGACTACAAATACACATGTTCTCCTGTGCCTCTTGGCAGCACTTGCTATAGGCCTTTGCCCGTCTGAAAGGCAACTTTTAGAAGCAGGAACCAGTGCTTGTTCATTCATGAACTTTCTCACTCCAGCACAGTTCCATCCAGAACAAAGTCACTAACTGTGTGTGAAATAAACTGATGACAGACAACACATCTTTCACAATCAGAACATGGGGGCATCCTAGCTCTTCTTCTTTTCACTCCATTTTGGAAACAGATGATAGAAAAATGGGTACAATAACAACATTGGGTCTTTCCGTCTCTAAAACAGTCATTCAGAATGGGCATATGCCCCTTGGAATGGACATATTGACAAGAACGTTAGACTATTAGGAAACTTCCTCATCAGGAACTTCGACAAGAGCCCTTGTGTCTCTGTCTGTCTCTCAGTCTGTCTGTGGTGCTGACATAAATCCAGGTGCAAAGACCTGGGCCTGCTTCCAAACCAGGGGGAGCCAAGTCCAAATGGAGGACCAAGGTTTGTGGACACTTCCCTCTCACCCAGGATCTCATGGCATTCACTGGGCACTGAGGCAAGACAACCACCTTTGGAGGGTGTGGAAGAAACGGGAAATCCACTCACCACCTCCCAGCTCACCTGCTCTTAAAGAAAAACATCTTTTTACAACATACCCTGAGCCTCTCTACTCTGTTAGGTGCTTCACCATTCCCCACAGCTGTCTTACAACCGATCCCAGCAGTCCCAATTCTTCAAACCAGCTGCTTCTGTAGGTTTCTTTTTAGATGGGAAAGGAAATTGCATCAATTATGACGTGGAACACTCATACAAAGGGAGTCATTTAAAAAAGGATGGCATTTCCATGTGAAGAATGGAAACCTCTCTCCCTACAATGATTGAGGGCTTGGATGGGTGACCTCAAACTCTCAGAACCAACCACTGAGCCACATCTTCACACTCGCCTTTTCCCACATCAACCCAATCCTGACACAACACCTCGGGACCAGTGGAAATCTGCCAGTTGGGATGTTGTTTTCTGTGGGTCTCAGCAGACTCGGGAGGAGCCAGCCTGGAGTCATGGAGCTGATGACGCTCAAGCAGGGGCCCTGGGCACATTGGGAGGTGGGCTGTCTCACCCAGGTCAGGAGGAGCAACCACCCCACCCTCAGCCTCACATTGTAACACCACACATTTCCAAGTGGCCCAGCACCTCTGATGAGTATCTCTCAGGGGGTGAAGGAAAGCTTTGCACAATCCAGTCCTCATTCACATTACAAATGTTGGTGTCCCCGTGCCCAAACCTCCACATACAGGAAGGATCTGGTTTGAATTGTCACGCCTTAATTTCTTGAATACACCTTTTCCAGGTTGCAATGATTAGCCTTGATCTTCATGCCCAGCTTTTTCGGCCATTTGTTTCCATTTCCAGTGTGAGACGTCTCACTTCCTTTGCAAGGACATGGAAAATTCTCCGGGATGGGATGCTCCGCCGTTTGGGTGTAGATGTGCACACAGGTCTTAAAGTGAGATACTGTGAACATTCACGAACTGGAATTCTCACGATGACTAAGGAAGACAAGTGGTGGGTGTTCTCAGTAAAATCTGATACCTTTTGGGGGGACAATAGGAGCAGATTTCACAGTTTCCAGTTGTATTTTAAATCTCTTCTTCTGGATCTGACAGAGAGAGAGACAGGGAGACAAACAGAAACAATCAGGGGATGTGGGTGCCCTTACCAGGAATCAAGGGCACTTCTTGGTTCATAGGTCAACACTCAATCATTGAGCCTCGCTTGCTGGGCTGTGTGTTGCTATTTGGATGACCTGTTTCTACAAAGACAATGCGGCCCTGCCTGGGTAGATTACATGCCAGGGGGATGAGAGCCTTTACCTTGCTGGTGTTCCAAGGTTGCTTTGAACATCAGGCTTGCTTCCATCATCACAGCAAGTGGAAGGTGTTCCATCAGTACAAGCCTACTTCTACCTTCTGCCTATTGCTTCATAACATAGAATGAAGGTAAATCATGCAGGCTGTCTCTACAAGGGGACCAGTCATTGAGCAAACATTCTGCTTTGGTGACAACACATGACCCCCAACAGTTCCTTGGGCAGCGATACACACTCATACTTACCAAGCTGCTAAACATTTCCCAAGTAAAACATTCACACTTACAAAGTTTTTAACATGCTCATTTAATTACACTTAGGAAGGCAACTTTGTACGAGAACAGTCATTTTCTAAAATACAATGTGTGTATAATACAAATGTGTGTATAATACATCACACAGATAACTGCTTGCTCTGATTTATTTTTCATACATATCATAACCACATAAAATAAGTTTGAGATCACTTTCCAAACAACTGCTGTGTGAATGGATGTACAAAGGGGTCTTGGGTCTTGGGCAGAGTCGCCATGAAGTAGGGGCTGTGTGTGGAAATGGAATCCAGGGTTCTGGAGTCAAAAACCACTAAGAAGGTACCTCCAGGAGGATACAAGGAACCAGCACAGTGGCCACAGGTTCCCGGATGTCACCTCTCCAGGCCACTGCGGACTCGATTCTCTGTCTGTCCCTCGGCCTCTGTGTCCCTTGGTCAATGTGTCCCTCAGTCTGTATGTCCTCAGTCACCGACACCGGGTAAGTCTGCTCGCATCTTCTCAGTGGGGGTGATTCTGGAAGCAGTGACACAAGGCAGTAGAGGGGAGCACATGCAGGACCCTCCTCTGTCCATTCCTCACCTCCTTCACACCTCGCTTTTCCCTGCTCCTCCCGGCCTCACCCCCTAAAGCCTCGCCCCTAACGTGGTGGCTTGGGAGACCCTGCAAGGACTGCACTACAGTGGCCTCGTCGTGTTATGTCAGGAGCTTGCCAGCTGAGGGACACTCAGACATTTTATTTTTATCTTATAGACACATTGCCTTGAAAAACATCAGCGGAGCTGAATGCTCTGCTCATCATGGTGCCTTTCTTTAGGGGTATGCTGCTTTTTCACACCCTCCAAATCTTTTCCTTCTTTGTACTTTTTTCGTGTGTATGTTTTCATTAATTCTTTACAAAAGAGATGTTTTTCACGTTCACTTTCTTAGACAACGTGGAAGGGAGGGAGGGGAAGAAGAGAGAGGAAACAAGCAAGCAAACATGAATATGCAAGAGACACATGGATCTTTGGCTCCCACAGGAGCCCAGACCGGGGCAGGCGAAGAAACATGTATCCCAGGTATGTGCTCTGGACCAGGAATCCCACCAGCGACCCTTCCCTAGACATCCAAAAGTCTAACCAGTGAGCAACACTGACAAGGATCTATTCCTTCCGCTTAGCAGATGAGAACACGTGTCCATCTTTCTTCTTGCAGAAGGCAGCCAATCTAGGATGATCACTCATCATTCGCGTTTCTCTCTTCCCTTATGAAATAGGATAAATAAAAAAAAAAAAAAGAAAAAAAAGAAATAGGATAAATATATATTTCTAAAAAACACACTGTAACCCTGGCCGCTGTGGTTCAATGGGTAGAGCGATGGCCTACAAACTGAAAGGTCCCTGGTTCGATTCCCAATCAGGGCACATGCCCTGGTTGTGGGCTCAATCCACAGGGGGGGGAGGGGGTACAGGAGGCAACTGATCCATGATTCTCACTCATAATTGATGTTTCCATCCCTCCCTCCCTCCTTCCCTCCCTCCCTCTCCCTTCATCTCTGAAATCAATAAAAAAAATAGTTTTAAAAAAATCACTGTGTTTCAACAAAAAACTTTAATTGATTTTTTTTTCTCGTGGTACTAACACATTCCCATGATAACCCTGCATCTGGAGGTGCCATCAACAATGACAGCCTCCCTGGTACTGATGGCATCAGTAAGAGCAGCCTACAGGGGAAGGACTGCCTCAGTAATACCCACCTCTAGGCTTCTGATTGCATCAATCATTGCAGCCTCCAGGGTACTGGCTGCCTCAGTAAAGGAGGCCTCTCCAGGGGCCGCTGAGTCGAGCAGGAATAACACCTTCTCCCAATACCCCTGCACCTCACTGTACGGACTGGCTGCCTCCATAATGGTGTTCATCCAAGGGACTGGCTGCCACAATCACAACGGCCGCCGGCTTACTGGCTGCCTCAGGAAAGGTGACCCGTCTGGTACTGGCTGCCTTGTTAATGGCGGCCTCCCCAGGACTGACTGCTTCAATAATGGCAGCCTCTAGGTTATGGACTGAATTAGTGAACGCACAGCTTCCCCATGTCACTGCAGCAGCCAAAGCCTCCCTTTGCAGGGCGGGGACAGGAAGGGGTGCAAAAGCCAGACCTGTGACTTCAGTACAAACAGGCGGAGGGGGGGAGGGGGGAATAATTGCACCCTGGACAGCCTCAATGATTTTCTAGGGTTTTCTGTGGTCTTTGTTTGTTGGTTTGTTTGTATTTTTTTAAAAAATATATTTTATTGATTTTTTTACAGAGAGGAAGGGAGAAGGATAGAGAGTGAGAAACATCGATCAGAGAGAAACATCCATCAGCTGCCTCCTGCACACTCCCCACTGGGTATGTGCCCGCAACCAAGGTACATGTCCTTGACTGGAATCGAACCTGGGACCCTTCAGTCCACAGCCCAATGCTCTATCCACTGAGCCAAACCGGTCAGGGCTCGTTGTGTTTTTTGGGGTACAATTCTTCATCACATTCACAGGACATTCGCTAAATTTCAGCACCACGGACAGAAGATGGAGGTGTTATTCTTTAAAGGGCCACAACAGGGGAGCAGAGGATACTTTTTCCAAAGGAATTGGCTGACAGCTTCCTTGAAGGTTTGTGTCATAAGTATGTACATGCATAAATGTAATACTTAACCTAATCAACTGGTAACCAGTCACCTGGAAACTAGTAATCACGAACATAGTAACCAGAAACCATTAACCTAGTAAGTACTGTCAAGCAACCTAGTAGGTACTAACTAGGAACACAGTACCTAGTGACCTAGTAGCTGGCAATTAGGAACCTTTGTAACCTAGTGACCTGGCAACCAGTACCTGGCAATTAGTGACCTAGAAACTAGTACGTGGTCATCCTTAGCCTAGTGTACTGGTTACTGATAGGTCCTCCCTTCCCCCAACTGGTGGGCGGAGTATGATGTAACCTGCAGCCTGGAAATACCTGAGTGACTAACCAGGTACCTTCTATGGACTAGACACTGGACCACCAATGCACACCTGCCACATACCCTAAGCCCTTCTCCTATCTGGACAATGCAGTAAGCCACCAATCCGTGAGCGCTGAGTACACTAAGCCCCCACTCCTTCCCATTCTGCCCCTCAGAAGCGTACCCACCCTGCACGTGCTGCTGTCCTCCCCTTGTGAGACAGCCGGCAGGTCCTTCTCCTCTAATAAAGCCTGTAGTCCTGGTTTTCGGCCTCTGTCTGATTTTCCAGTTACCAGTAGCCCGGTACTTGTTGTTTTTTGTTTTGGTTTTTTTAATATATTTCTTTATTGATTTCAGAGAGGAAGGGACAGGGGAGAGAGAGAAACATCAATGATGACAGAGAATCACTGATGGGCTGCCTCCTACATGCCCAGCACTGGGGACCCAGCCCGAAACCGAGGCATGCGCCCCCGGGCGGAATCAAACCCTGGACCCCTCAGTCCGCAGGCCAGCGCTCTATCCACTGAGCCAAGCCGGCCAGGGCAAGCAGCCTGGTGCCTGTAACAAGTAACCTAGCAGCTAGCAACCAGTGACCTCAGTGCAGGCGGCCTGTCCCGTTCCGGAGGCCTCATTCGCGCAGGCCAGGCAGTACAGGCGGCCTCCAGGGCACTGAATGCCTCCGCTGCGGAGCAAGGGCGGCGACTCTCCCAGGTCGCCTGGCTCCGGAGACTTTACACCCGCGCTGTACGGACTTCCTGCCTCAGGGATGGCGGCCTCCAGGGTACGGAACGCCGCACTCATAGCGGACTCCAGGTGACACGGACGGCGGCCTACAGCGGGCTGCCTCGCTCCTGGAGGCACCGCCGGACGGACGGCCTCAGTCATGGCGGCCTCCAGGTTACCGAATGCCTCCGTAACGGCAGACTCTCGCGGGGTCTCTGGGTCTCGCGATACTTCACACCTCTCTGTACTGACGGCCTGCCTGAGGAATGGAAGCATCTCGGGTGCGCTCCCCACGCTCGCCCCAAGGCTCCTGGACTTACTGAAGTTTGTTCTTTAAATGTTAGGCTGATAGAAGGACAAGAATGTGTACATATAACGGAAAGGTCAGAAAGGAAGAGAGGGTTTTCAATAGTATGTGGATGCTCATTAATCGGTGCAGTACAGAATAGGGAAGAGGTTGAATCTGACTGTTTAAATACGTTGCATTAAACAAAATATAGGAGAGTATCTACAGTGGCCTGGTGCCAGCAAATGGTCATTAGAGTGACAAGAGTAAAAGAGGAGACTTTGTAAGAAAAACCTTATTGTGCGGAGAGAGGAAATGAAATAAAACACATAGAACCCAGTGTTTTCTCTCCCTCTGAAATAGATTGTAAATCTGTCTGCCATGATTTTCTTCAGTCTGGGGAAACATCTTCTCTAAATTCTCCTAAAATAATAACTCATATGTTATTTTACACACTTAAGATGATCTAATTGGCTCCCTGGTAAATACTAACAGTAATCAAAATGTTACAGCTATTACAATTTGTGGTGCTGTGATGTATACTTCTTTAAGAATGCATTCAATATCTATTGGAGAGGGGTCTGTTTACTACTATACTTTCCCAGTGGTGATACTATAAAAGATCCTGATGCCTACAAAAAGTCTAATGTAATACAGAAGTATCAGTTTATTGGTAACAAAGTAACAATGTCTGTGGTTTTTTACCTACAATCATACTTTTAGGAAATGTTAGGTATCAGAGGCTGGTAAAAATAAAGATGTAATACTTTACAATCCGAGTTCATGGAACCCAAGGTAAATAACATTTCTATTAAAACATATGAGCTCACTTCATCTTTAATTCCTCCAATAAATACATGTTCAAGAAGAGACAACCACTAGGACTTTGATTATAAGATTCTAGTGTTCTCAAGTTTTAGCTTTTTCCTTTTTGGAGCAAATTTTTAAAAGAATAGTCGTAGAACATCAACACTGTTTATTCTTTAATTAAATAAAATAAATGGATAATAGTTCTCACCAGGCACATGTAATACTTTCTCTCAGGTTAATTGATGTAAGATGTCTTCTTGGGTGAATAGGTCATTACTAAATAAACTTGGAAAGTCTCCTTGGAAAAAAAAAAATCTGCGCTCGCCCCAAGGCTCCCCGGGCCGGGCTTGGTTCAATACTGGCTGGTGACTGAGGACTCCTGGTGTGGGATTAAGGAAGTCAGCTGAGGAGGCTCTGGGAGTCGCTAGGTGCCCACACGTGGGGTGTTCGCAGAACCAGCTGGGCCAGAGCCTGTGCTCCTGCCCACGGAGGAAGCTGGCAGCCTGGGCTCCTCGTAGGCCTCCCACGGCCCGGCCGCCCCCCTGCCTCCCGGCTGCTGTGGCTGCCATGACATGGGCACAGCACCCGCCCTGCCTTACCTGAGTTCAATCCCGGATGGCCGTGACGCTGTTGCCCCATTTTGCTTCCATCAAAAATGTCTGTGTTGCCGAAACCGGTTTGGCTCAGTGGATAGAGCGTCGGCCTGCGGACTGAAGGGTCCCAGGTTCGATTCCGGTCAAGGGCATGTACCAGGGTTGCGGGCACATCCCCAGTGGGAGATGTGCGGGAGGCAGCTGATCAATGTTTCTCTCATCGATGTTTCTAACTCTCTATCTCTCTCCCTTCCTCTCTGTAAAAAATCAATAAAAAATATATTTTAAAGTTGGACTTATCCTCAGAATCTTTGCACTCTTGTTAGGATTCTGAATCAGTCAGGATCCAGTTTGGTTGTGAATTACTGAAATAAAACATAACTGGGGCTTACATAGGCTGGAAATGTATTCATTTCTTATAAAAAAAAAAAATGTCTGTGTTATTTCCAACCCTCAGCCACCGGCTTCCGCCAGCGGAGACAGCCTGCGCCCTGCGCGAGGTCACCCCGAGGTGACCAGGGGCCTGTGGCTGCGACAAAGGTGGTTGTGAACACAGGGGCGGAGGTGGGGGCCACACGAAGGCTCCAGGGTCCTCACGGCCTGGCAGGCCGCCCACCCTGGAGCCTTCGTGTGGAGCGCTCAGAGGAGAGGGACACCGGCCTGGGCGGGGAGGGGCCCGGGTGCTTAAACGGCGCCCCTAGGATCGCCCTGGCTCAGCCTGCCTGGCTCACGCTGGCACCGGCAAAGCCCCCCTGGGCCACCAAACAGCCACCAAACAGGAGCATCAGCCACCAAACAGGAGCAGATAAGCCGGCCTCAGCGGGTCTCCCCGTGCTGTGCGCTCCCTCCTCCTCCAGAGGGAGCCACCGGGGCGGAGGGAGGGGAGGGCGGTGCGCGGTGCGGTCTCTCTAGGCGCCTCCCAAAGCCGGTGCTGGGTGTTCGAGTGGATGTTGGACGAGAGGTCCCGCTCGTTCTTCCAAGAACACACAGTCCAGTGGCTCTTCGCGTTCCCAACAACAGGAAGGCCACGGAAACGAACACTCCATTTCTCCCCCGCAGATGGGCACACCGTCCGCAGGCCGGAGGCACTGGGCCGGGCTGGGAGCAGGTGCTGCACCGGAGGTGGGTGTGGAAGCGTCAGCATTGGGAGGGATCTGTGTTGTCCCCACAGGTGGGGAGACACAGGGACCTGGCCCACAGCCCCAGCTCGGTAACTCGGTCACACCGGCCACCGGCACAGCGACCTACTTGTACCATGGCTCCCGGGACAGAGCCCGCAGGCAGAGGGCGGGAGGGCCTGGGTTACTGCGCCCGGGCTGCTGGGACACCAGGCAGCTCTGAGCGAGGGCGAGAGTGAGCTGCGTGCTGCTGTCAAGGTCTTCAGAGCATGAGGCCAAGTGAGAAGCAAAATACAGACCTGCAGGGGTGGGGGGAGGACTGTGTCAGCATGTGCTTTTATTCACATAAACAAACAAAAAATGAGACAGCTGATGAGGGAACTGGGTGTGGCAGACATCTTTAAGATCATACTGAGCTTTGAACTTCAAGCTAACACCCGGCCGGCTGGTGTGGCTCAGTGGATTGAGCATCGATCTGTGAACCAAGAGGTCCCGGGTTTGATTCCCAGTCAGAGCACATGCCTGGGTTGTGGGCTTAATCCCCAGTAGGGGGCATGCAGGAGGCAGCCAATCAATGAGTCTCTCTTATCATTGCTGTTTCTATCTATCCCTCTCCCTTCCTCTCTGAAATCCATAAAATATATATGGCTATCATCCGGCTCATCAAAAAGTTAAAGCCTCGGTAATAGCTTGAGATTCAGGTCAGTGTTTTGCTCATCTCTGTCTCCTCTCCCCCTTCTCCATGGCTTCCTCCCTCCGACCCCTCTTCACCCTCCCCTACCCCTTCTCAATGGCACCCTCCCCCTTCTCTGTGGTACCCCCTCTCCCCTCTCCTTCGTGGCATCCTTTGAAGCCCTTCCGATGCCTGCTCCTCCCGACGCCCCGCCAGCTGTCATCACTGTCTCCCTGCGTCTCCATAACGCACGTCTGTACGTTTATTAAAGCATTTATTTCGCTCAGCCTTCCACAATAGTAATTAACCTGCCTGTCTCCCCCAAATGACAGATTCCCGAGGGACAGAGTTCATCACAGCTGTGGGGACCCTGGCTGAGGAGGGAGTAATTAGGGGACCCCTGAGAGTGCTCCGCCCACGAGGTGACTGGGGTTCTCTCGGGACTGAACTGGGAGCGGGACCTGCGGGAACAGGTGCCCGTCTCTGGCTTGACCATGGGATACCGTGGGCGGGCCAGGCTCCCTCTTCCTGCTTCAGGCTGTGGGGTCGGCTTAAGGCGGAGTGGGGCGGCTGGCTATCTGGTGGCCTGTGTTCCAGGTCCAGGTGAGGCCCAGGTGGTCACACAGCCGGGGAGGACACGGGCAGGGCTGCCCCTGACCAGCCCCGAAAGGGACCTGGGAACTCCGCCCCCCCCGCAGGCCACGCCCACCTCGTTGTGACTGTGCCCCTCGGGGCATCTGTAACTCCCACTCGCAAGTGCTCCTGGGTCAGGAGAAGGAAGATAAAACAACCTCAAATATTTTCAATTGAGGGGTTATTTTACAGCAAATAGATGAACCTGGTAAAAGGGAGAAAGAGAGTGAGGAGGGAGTATGGGAAAGAGAGGCTTTGTAATGACTTCCATGTGAGGACAGCCTGGGACCCCTTTCTCCAGCCTCATCTCCTTCCATCCTTTCTTTCACTTTATGGTTGGAACACATCACAATTCCCCAACTTGCACACTATTTCAAGCCTCTGGGGTCTTACTTGGACTGCTCTGTGTCCATGTAGAGTTCTTTTTCCCTCCTTTTGGTACGGATTCCAAACCCTCTGCCTTTCTCCTTTCCTTCTTCTAGGGAAAAAGAAGAGAGGAGAAGAGCCCTGAGTGCTTTGGCTCAGTGGACAGAGCGACGGCCTGTGGACTCAAGGGTCCCAGGTTCCATTCTGGTCAAAAGTATGTAATCTAGGAGAGTCTTTCTAATTACCTTTTCCTGTCTGTGCCAGGTACTCTCCCCTGGGGCCCAGTGCTAGCCTGTGCGTATCTCTGTCATGGTTCTAGTCATATTGGATGGAAATAATCACTCTGATCCTCTTTTCTAATTACAGTGCTTCTCAACCTTCCTAATGCCGGCACCTTTAATACAGTTCCTCATGTTGTGCTGACCCCCAACCATAACATGATTTTCCTTGCTACTTCATAACTATATTTTTGCTATTGTTAGGAATCGTAATGTAAATATCTGATATGCAGAATGTATTTTCATTCTTTGTGACCCACAGCTTGAGAACCGCTGGTCAATAGAGGATCCAGAAATTGACCCAAGCCATTATACTCAATTAATATTTGACAAAGGAGGCAAAAGCATACAATGGAGTCAAAACAGCCTCTTTAATAAATGGTGCTTGGAAATTTGCTCAGATACATGCAAAAAAAATGAAACTAGATCACCGACTTACACCATACACAAAAACAAACTCAAAATGGCTAAAGGACTTGAATGTAAGATGGGAAACCAAAAAAAAACCCTACAAGACTCCATCGGCAGAAAAATTGCAGACATATGTCGTAGCAATAACTTTACAGACACAGATCATAGGGCAAGAGAGACTAAGGAGAAAATAAACAAATGGGACTACATCAAAATAAAAAGCTTCTGCACAGCAAAAGAAACCATCAACAAAACAACAAGAAAGCCCAATGCATGGGAGAACATATTTGCCAATGTTATCTTCAATAAGGGTTTAACCTCCATCATTTACAAGGAACTCATACAACTTAACAAAAGAAAGATAAACAACCCAATCAAAAAATGGGGAAAAGTCCTAAATAGACACTTTCCTAAAGAAGACATTCAGACAGCCAAGAGACACATGAAAACATGCTCAAAGTCACTAATCATCTGAGAGATGTAAATCAAAACAACAATGAGGTACCACCTCACACCTGTCAGAATGACTCATCAACAAATCAACAAATGACAAGTGCTGGCGAGGATGCAGAGAAAAAGAAACCCTCCTTCACTGCTGATGGGAATGCAGACTGTTGCAGCCACTGTGGAACACAGTATGGCGTTTCCTCAAAAATTTAAAAATGGAACTGCCATTTGACCCAGTAATACCACTTCTAGGAATATATCCCAAGAAAACAGAAACACCAATCAGAAAGGATATAGGCACCCCTATGTTCATAGCAGCACAATTTACAATAACTAAAATTTGGAAACAGCCTAAATGCCCATCAGCAGATGAGTGGATTAGAAAACTATGGTACATCTACACAATGGACTACTATGCTGCTATAAAAAAGAAGGAATTCTTACCATTTGCAGCAGCATGGATGGAAATGGACAGCATTATGCTAAGTGAAATAAGACAGGCAGTGAAAGAAAAATGCTACATGATCTCACTCATTTATGTATAATAAAGAACATTATAAGTTAATGAACAAAAAGATAGATACAGAGGCAGAGAAGCATCGAACAAACTGTCAAATTACAGCAGGAAGGCTGGGGAGTTTTGCGGGGGGACGGACGGGGGGGTAAGATATCAATCACAGGACTTATAAGCATGCATGTAAGCATAACCAATGGACACATAACCAATGGACTACCAATATATATAATCCTCTAAAATCATCTTCTTTAATCCATGTATTTACCTTTTAGAGGACACTTCTTTCAAATCTTTCTTTTTTTACCTCCATCTTTCTCAAATCCCTTCCTCCTACCCAGTCATGTCTTCTGTTATATTATGAACTCTTTTTGTATTTCTATATACAACAATACGATTGCAAATTAATTTTCTGCCCCCTCCATTAATAACCAATAATCTCTAATATGTATCAGGCACTCTTCTAAGCACTCCATACACATTATCTAATTTATCCCTGGGCTCTGACCTTGTCGCTGGTATTATTGTCCTCATTTTATGTATGTATGTGGAAACTGAGTTAAGGACCTTGCTCAATGCTAGGCAGCTAATCAATGAGAGCTGAGAAAGCTCAGATGTCTAATTGAACAACCCTTACTTGACACTGTTCTCTCCTACTTAGATTCTTTCCACACTAGAGAGGTTTATCTTGCTTGTTTGTCTTGAAAGGCAAGAGCTTTTTCTCCCGGTAACTTATATTGGCTCCTCACACACGTGAGTCCCTATGGCAATGAGTAAAATAAAACCCACACTCCTAAATTAAAACCAAGGTTATCATTGCATTACAATATAATAAGTATTGTTCATCATAATGATTATGGGACATCAAGGAAAGGATAAAATATGTTCACCATATCCTAGCTCTGATATATAAGGCCATCTATAATACAGTGGAAGTATTCTTTATGGTTTAAGATACCAGAGTTTAAAAGAAGCAAATCACCTACTATCTTGAAAACACCCTACTTAATAAGAAATCCTCCATATAAATAGATGATTTTTAAAAAAAAACACAAAAAACTAATGCCCTTTGGATTCTGGATGACAGTTTTATTATATTCAGCTCATTTAACTTAGATATCAGCTGTATATATCATTGATCCTTCTTGCCATTCCTATTGGAATAGTACTAAAATATAACACTAAGATGAGCTACTTGATGAAGTGATTTAAAACTGCAACGTGTTTCCAATGCAGTTGTAACATCCTTAGTCAGCTGATGGTTGGAGATTAATGTCCAAATTAGTATGTGGATGTTTGCTATACCAGCCTCCTGGGTTTGGAGCACTTGTAAATTGCTATGGGCTCACATGGCTTTTTGTTGTCATAGCTCCTAAAGATAACATAAACAGACATCTGCTAGACCTCTGCTGGGATGAGGTTTAGAAATTGGCTTTTCATGGAATAAGACTTAATTTAGATTAAAAATAGTAATAGAATTTCTAAGTGAAAATATTTTTATCAGCAGGTAACTATTGCAACAAATTTTGTAGACTATTATATGATCACCAGAAAGTCAAATTGTGCACATTCACCTTTCACAGTGTGAGTTTAATAGATTGCAAACTGGTTGTAATTTGGTCTGGTCATTATTATTTGTGAGGAAAAAATTGTCTCTTGAAATCTCTTTAAAAATTGAAACAGATGCTAGTTATATTTTTAGAATTGAAACAAACCCACTGAGAGATAGCACACAAACAGTAAAAATTTATTGAATCTTTCTTAAAAGTTTTTATTCAGCCCTAACTGGTTTGGCTCAGTGGATAGAGTGTCGGCCTGCGCACTGAAAGGTCCCAGGTTCGATTCCGGTCAAGGGCATGTACCTTGGTTGCGGGCACATCCCCAGTAGGGGTGTGCAGGAGGCAGCTGATCGATGTTTCTCTCTCATCGATGTTTCTAACTCTCTACCCCTCCCTCTCCCTTCCTCTCTGTAAAAAATCAATAAAATATATTTTTTAAAAAAAGAAAAAGTTTTTATTCAACTTTTTATTGAAGAGGTCCCATGAATTATATAAAAAATATTTAAAACACTCCAATGATTGGGCTTAAATTTGTGAGTTCAAGAAAGACTAAATAACTGGAAGGTTGCGTTAGTTTATGAATCACTTCTTAAACTACATTTAGCAAAGGTGTTTTAGGTCTTCCTGAAGCATAAGATGGTGTAGAAGACTGTGTTTAGCACCTTGACTCTATGCTTTACAGCCAGAAGACAAAACTTAGCATGTAGACTCAATAGAATTTGCTGAGCAATTTGAGATGGGAAACATAACAAAAGAATGGTAAAACCTACGGTCTGGATTGAACAACTAAGAGAGATCATGGGAGATGGCATAGATGTGGTGTGTTTAATTTTATAAACTCATTAAATTGTGAGTTTATTTTTGAAAACGTTGAGTTTATTTGTCTATGTTTCAGGAGGCAGTTAGGATTACATATATAATTGGAGATTAGAAGAATGATCTTGCCTAGGGAAAAAAAAGGAAAGTACTTAAGATTTCTGATAGAGAATAGGTAGAGTAATAAGAGAAGATGATCTATAGAAGTATTTTTAGCACAACTAACATTTATGAAATGATCAGAGGAGTTTGGTGAGAAGAAGCCAGAGAGAAAGAAGAAAAATCAGGGAAATATGGCATTATAGAAGCCAAGAAAAAAAAAACTTTCTAGAAGGAATCGGTAAACAATCATTGGTTCATTTGTTCATTAATTCACTGAAAGGGCAAGGGCTACGCCCTCCATCTTACCCCGGATCCTCCATTTTTGGGCAGCAGCCATTAGCCATGTGCTCAGCAAAGGAGCGTCTTCCTGGAAGCCCAAGCCTCTGCTAGCCACACCTAGGATTTCTTTAAACTAACCAATGACGATCAAGGGAAGTGCGCGCCATAGACACAACCACATCCTGTGTAACAAGACCCCGACTTGCACCTGGCCAATCGGCAGGGCCCACAGTCCTCTCTCCTCCCCTTACTCCAACCCCCCTATAAAACCCCTCTTCCCACAGGGCTCTCTCTCTCTCTGCCCCCTGCCGCTGCGTCGGCGAGTGTGGTGGACGGAGAGCTTGAGCTAGCTCAAATAAAAACTCTTTTTGCTTTTGCATCGGACTCAGCTGGCTCCCTGGTGGTCTTTTGGGGATCCTGAAATCTGGGAATAACATTTGGAGGCTTGCCCGGGACCCCAAGACCCTTGAGGGACCCCCTATGCGGAGAGTCTGACTGGCCACGGTAGGTGTCTGTGTGTTGTGTATTCTGTTCTGTATGTTATATGTTCTGTCCTGTGTGAGCTCACTTCTGAAATTCGGTAGTGCCCGAAGCAGTCTAGGTGGATGCACTGCTGAAGGACCATGGGCGGGGAGAGTCAGAAGACATTCTGCTCCTCTGGAGGGACGTGTATTCCCCTTGAGGATCTGAGACAAGGCAGGTCGCTCCCGCCAGTTGGCGTATGGCCATCGTCTAGCTTTCGGGTTTGCTTCCATGGAGTTGGAAGGCTGTACTTTTGGGCCCTTTAGTTGTCTGTGTTTGTATTTTTTCTGTTTTATTCTGTGGACTTACTGGATGGACAATATGGGACAGACTCAAACTACTCCTTTAAGCATTATGGTCGTTTTAAAATCAAGGGCTGGACCATGCCTGTCTTGCCAGCCTCAGGTGTGGTTTTCCAGAGCTGCTGGAAACTTGAGATCTTGGAGTTTACTGAATCAAATGATAAAAACTTATACCTAGGTATCTTCAAGTGACATAATACTGAATTAAATGAGATCTGAGTGTGCTTCGTACAAAATCTAGAGGACAGAATTAAATCTGTTGGTTGATTATGTCTTGCATTTTTGAAGTTTATTCTTAAAAATGTTACTGATTGAAAAATGCTGAATATTTGACTTGCCAGCTAAAAGTTTAAGGTTCGGATTGAATTGGGAAAAATTGTGTAGTTGTGGTAGCTAAATGCCTTTGCTTATTGGTCTGATTAAAAAAATAGGATTAATTTTATGATCTCAACTGAAAATTTTTAATACAAAAACCAGTTTAAATTTAATTGATATTCTTTAAGATAATTATAAAACGTATAAACAGCTAATGAGATTTCAGTTTGTCTGCAATATAATGTTGGCCATCTATCTTTTAAGGATTTTGGTTTGCTCAGTCAAAATGAGACAGTGTAGACAGCCACCATTTTGGGCTGCATGACTTGGCAGCCACCATGTCAACCACATGGCTTGCTGTGCCCCTGGGGGCCGCCATCTTGAAACAGCAAAGGCCCCTCCCTCTGATTTAGCCAATCACAAAAGGAATGTCTGCTCACTGAGGCAGGATGGGATTTCAGGGGTGGAGTTTTAAGGTGGAGTTTTACTACAGAAATGTGGATGGGGCAGGAAGTGTGCTTGCCTCTCAGATTTATTTAATACTATTTTTAAGCTAATCTCTTAAATCTAGAAAACACTGCTTTCCTTAAACTAAGGACAATTAAAGGTTATATGTTCCCTCCCTAAAAAAAAAGTTAAGTAGCTTATGTCAAAGTCTTTAAAAGGGACTGATAGCAGTAATCCAATTTCTAAAGTGAAGTATGGTAAAATTAAGTTGTCATGATATTCTTACATGGTATTATTCTACATTTCATTAATGATTTTTGATGCTTTACAACAGTATATTGTGCATTTATCCCAAACAAACTTAAAAATTAATTCTTTGAATGTTTGGCAGCAACTTAAGGACATTAAAGGATTTATTCCCTTCCACTGTGTGGAAGGCCCCCTGGGAAGGCACTTAAGCATTCTGTATTGACCTCTCTTGACCTTTTTTTTGCCAAGAGGATTCCAATGGTCTACAGCTGTTATCTGAGCTCTCTGTTCAAGCTGAGATCATGAAAAGCTGGTACCATGGATCTGTCTCTTGCCCAATGGCATAAGCTGGGCCCTCTGTGGAGAAGAAACCTGGGTTCCCCATGATCAAGGCCAGGGCCCCGCCAGCAGGTGAGGGGATCCAAAGGCAGTTGCTGGGCATGGAGGCCAGAGGGCCATAGGTTAACAAGGAGACAGAACTGAACCTCACATCACCCTACTTGGCCCAGAGTATGGCTGGTAGTCAATGATGGGTAAGACCCCTCAGGGAGGGTCAACCTAAGACAGGCACAGTCAGGGGGCCAGTAGGAGAGAACTTGGGGTTCAACAAAGGTGTGGCACAGATCCTCACCCCCCCCCAATTGTGCTGGGGCTTGAACACTTGCCCCTTCTGAGGAAGGTCTCCTGTCCCCATGGCTGCTTTTTGCTTCCCATGCCCAGCCCAGATCAGGAACCAAATAACAGAAAGAAATTTGGTCCTGCTGAAATCAGAATCCAGATAAACGGAGGCTTGGCTAACAGACCCTATGTCTAAATCTAGCCTAACAACAGGAATGCTCAGAGCCTTCACAAGGATGTAAATTAAAATTATTGTTAGAGTATTAAATTTGACAGTAAAATAGTTTTCAAGTTTTCAAATTAATTAAATTTGGCTAACTTGAAATAGGTAATTATTCAAAAGGTATTAACCAAAATTTTCATTTCGTGGTAAGCTGCTGGAAGACATCTTACCCAAGTTTGGTTTTCTTGTTATGATAGGATCCGACAACGGACCAGCCTTTATTTCACAGGTAATGCGGGTAGTAGCCAGGGCTATTGGGGCAAATTGGAAATTCTTATAGGCCCCAGAGTTCAGGGCAGGTAGAAAGGATGAACAGAACTCTAAAGGAGACCCTTACCAAATTAACCATGGAGACTGGCGGGGACTGGGTGGCTCTCCTACCGTATGCCCTTTACTGGGTAAGGAACTCCCCTTACACCCTGGGCTTTACTCCCTCTGAAATCATGTTTGGCAGGCCACCCCCTATCATTCCTAACCCTGCCTGTGACTGTGTTTTGTTTGACTTGCTGTTTTCAATTGTTTGTTGGAATCCTCATGGAGGACGTGGCCTGGTCTTTCCCTTCCTCCCTCCTCCTGATTCTGAGAGCATCTATAGCTGGATTTCGGGTGATCTCCAGGCTTTCTGTCTGCAGTAGACCTCCCTATGCACCCATTGTCTTTCCAGGCCAACTAGGAGTCATATTTCCCCACAGGTCGAACCCCAGCCTCCAGGAGGGAGGACTCTATGGGAGCAGTCTGTAGTTTTCTTTGAAACTCCCATTGCTTAAAGGGAGACAAGCAACTGGCCTGGGCTGAGACAAGGGGGAGCGGGGGTGTTAACAGTTATGTTACCAGCTGCAGACCACTAGAAAAGCGGAGGAGGAACAAAGCTGAAGTCACAACACCACCCAGCTCCTGAACCACCTGCTTGAGTCCATGCCACTGCGAGAGGGCAACGGCTTCTGGGATTTGCTGAGGGACGCTCTGGCCAGGCCCCCGGGAGACCCTAGGTGAAGCAGCTGGCTCGCAAGGGGGGCTGATGTCCCCTTCCGGTGCGCTCCCTTGGAGGAGGCCTGGTTGCTGCTCTGCCACAAAGGGAACTGGTGGAAAGGCAGGAGAGCGGAGTACTGTGGCTGATGGGCAGGGGTAACAAAGGGGCACTCTCCCTGGACCTGGAAGCCATCGGGACTTTGAAGTTCTCCAAGAAGAGGAGGAGTCTGACTTAGAGACTGGCCAAAACCTCATTGGGTTAGGAGAACTGGAGGCTGAATGTTGAGCTTGTAGACTGCAGTTTGCTGGGCAGAGATCAAAGCCCAGTTATATAGGGGTTGAGCTACCTGTGTGCAGCAAAACAACTTTCTCCCATGCCAGAATACATTTTAAAGAAATTGGACAGACTGTGTTTGTCACTAGAAAGAAGAACTGGCCGCAATGCACAGCCCTGACAGTGACCTGCAGAAAACTGTATAATATACTCAGGTGATGCCTGCATCTTCATGGACATGGCTCCAGAGAGACGAGGACAATTTTGCCTTATATAGGAGGGTCAGGAGTGGACTTTAGTCACCTCCCTAAGATGTTTGTATAGCACTGCCATATCTCATGTTTAGTAGCAGAGGATTTGGCTGCCTGAAGCGGCCATGGTGCCAATATTATGTTTCACTGTATTAATATGTTGTATTAACCTTTGATTCTCTTACAGGTTTAAATGTAGCTGTAGCTGCCAGCAGTTGCTGTAGACGGGTGATGGTTTACAATCCTTGGTAGTCTTTGGGAGTAACTGGCAAGTGTCCAGTCTCCCACACTGAGGGACATTGTTATAGCTATGTATTAGCTGTCCTGGAAGGTGGTCAGTTACCATTCTTGTTGTGTTTAAGTTGTTGAAGCTGAAATGGTTTCTTTCCCTTCCACCGGACCATTTGTTATAGTTTGTCTCTGCCAGGTCGCAAGCCCAGCTCCTTCTGTGCCCAGGACAGCAGGGAGCCTGAGTGGAAGGTGACCTCTAACCAGACACACCCGCTGAAGATCACCCTCAAGCGATAGTTCTGCATACCCAGTACAGGCCTCTAGAAGTAGAAATGCAAACCAACCCATGATTGGGCCTGTAAGTCTCAAGACAAGGGGGGAATGAAAGGGCGAGGGCTAAGCACTCCATCTTACGCCGGATCCTCCATTTTTGGGCAGCAGCCATTAGCCATGTGCTCAGCAAGGAGCTTCTTCCCAGAATCCCAAGCCTCTGCTAGCCACACCTAGGATTTCTTTAAACTAACCAATGACGATCAAGGGAAGTGTGCGCCATAGACACAACCACATCCTGTGTAACAAGACCCCGACTTGCACCTGGCCAATCGGCAGGGCCCACAGTCCTCTCTCCTCCCCTTACTCCAACCCCCCTATAAAACCCCTCTTCCCACAGGGCTCTCTCTCTCTCTCTCTCTCTCTCTCTCTCTCTCGCTGCCCCCTGCCACTGTGTCGGCGAGTGTGGTGGACGAAGAGCTTAAGCTAGCTCGAATAAAGACTCTTTTTGCTTTTGCATCGGACTCAGCTGGCTCCCTGGTGGTCTTTTGGGGATCCTGAAATCTGGGCATAACATCAGAAATGTTCATTAGTTTCCAACTTGGCATTAAGTGCAACTGTGGAAAGCCCACATATGGACTCTGCACTAAGGGAGCTTACAATAAAGTAAAAAAAAAAAATGTAAATCAAACAATAACACATAAATATTTTTTGTAAATTTTAAGTCGGAAAGAGTAGAATTGTAATAGTGAGCTCTAACAGTAGGAAGCAGGTGAACTTCTATTCTGTGAATTCTGGGACCTCTGTCTCAAGAACTGACTCAGACTTAAGGTTTGAAGAATAAGGAACTCTCAAGGCATGCATTGCAGAGGGCAGTTCTGGCAATGAAACACCACACCAAGGACCTGCTATCTGAGGGACAGGGTCATGTGCCCTGAGCACTAGGAATTATCCTGAAACTTTATTTTAGCCGAATGATCTCAGCTTCCACAAGTTTTTAAAAAAGTAAAACTAAACAATTACTTTTACTTTTAAGCTGCCAACCATGGTCCTAGAGACGGTGGTCCTAGAGAGAGATAGGTATTTGAATCTGGAATATTTGTTTCAGGCTGAGAATAATTATGAGGACTATGCATTGTTTATTAATTTATTAAATATTTATTAATTCTTTTACATATGTGAGATACAAGGGAGAATGAGTGCCAAATTATTCTTTAAAAAATTATCTTTAGTGTTTGCTGGGAGCTGGTCCATGCTTGCTGTTTCAAGGGACCTGGCATATATGGCATACTGTTCTTAATATGTTTGCTCACCTTCTTGGCACTATGTGTTTTAACCAAGGTCTCTGAGAAAGGTTGTTTCCCCAGGTAGGGATTTCCCCCTGAAGTTAGGGAGGGAATAAAACCTCTTAACTAAGTGCCAGGTGGGTAATTAATCACTTTAACTACGAACAATCATGCTTAAGCTACATAATCTTTAATCCCTGGAATGGAGATAAGAAACGCCCTAACCTTTGGAATAGAGATTGATAGGATTGGAATCAAATGGTATAAATACAGATGTAAGAAGACAGAACGGGGAGAGACAGAAATTGGCACAGAACCTACACAGAACATTCTCTAGAGACAGAAGAACTTCGCTGGAGAGAACATGGCAAAAGATCCTGGACAGAAACTGGCCTCAGAACCTAGAGACAGAACCTAGCGAGAGAACATAGCAAAAGATCCTGGACTGAACCTGACTACAGAAATTGGCAAGAGAACCTGACTAGAACCTGGTGACTGAACCTGGCTGGAGAACCTAGCGAGGGAACATGGCTACAGAACCTGGCTGGAGAACCTGGAGAACCTAGCAAGAGACCATGGACACAGAACCTGGCTGGAGATCCTAAACAGAACTTCGCTGGAGATCCAGACCAGAACTTGGCTGGAGATCCTGGCTAGGCTCCTGACACGGAACGCTGTCTCCGTGTCATTCCTTCTTCGCCGACTCCGTCCACACCTTTGGGGACCCCTGGACCCGCTGGGGTTGGACCCCAGCAAGTGTTATTATAATGATAATTTAAGAGGTAATTTATACATTCACTTATTTTAAGTATATAATTAAATGTTTGGTAAGTTTACCAAGTTGTCACCAATGTTATTATTCTTTGATAAAATTTTTATACATTAACCAATGAATTATCCCTCCCTTGGATGGCAAGGGATGATCTATGCTCCAGGGTGAACAATGAATTGTCCTTGCAAAGCCTGTAGGAGGGGAAGTGTTAAATTCTAGATGCTTCTTCCTAAGAACAAATCACACTTGGTAACCCTCAATTTGAAACTGAAAAGAAGAGGAAATCACAATTTTTAAAAATAATATATGGGGGAAGAACCAAGATGGCGGTTAGGTTAACGCCGGAGTTTGCTGCTTTGAACAACTACTTCAAAAGTGAAACCAAAAAACGGAAGGGACATCACCCAGAACCACAGGAACGCTGGCTGAGTGAAAGTCCTACAACTAGGAGGAAAGAGAAATGCATACGGACACTCAGAGGAGGCGCAGTGCTGAAGTCAAATTCTGAGGTGCGGAGTGCGCGGAGCGGGCTGGCGGCGGAGGGCGCGGTTGGCGTTTTCAATCGGGAGGGAGTCGCAGACTCTGAGCTCCAGATCCGGGCGAGTCTTTAGGGACCCAGACTCAAACGGGAGAAGCGGGACTGTCTGGCTTCGGTCAGACCGAGTGCAGCTTTCTCTCCGAGGTTTGCAGCCGTTGCTGGGACTCAGAGAGGCAGAGCCCCTGGGGACAGGACTGAGAGCTGCCATAACTGCTCTCTCTGGCCCACCCTATTGATCCTGTGCGACCCGCCCAACCCAAGCCCTGCACAGAGGCATTTGCCGGATAGCCTCAGGCAAAGGCTAGATTAGCACCTCCCTAGGGGACAGAAGTTCTCTCACTGCAGACACAGCTGATTCTCATAGCCACTTGGCCTGGAGGTCAAACCCTCCCTGGTATTAGCTACAACAATCAAGGTTTAACTATAAGACTGCGCACAAAGACCACTAGGGGGTGCACCAAGGAAGCATAACAAAATGCGGAGACAAAGAAACAGGACAAAATTGTCAATGGAAGATATAGAGTTCAGAACCACACTTTTAAGGTCTCTCAAGAACTGTTTAGAAGCCGCCGATAAACTTAATGAGATCTACAAGAAAACTAATGAGACCCTCGATCTTATATTGGGGAACCACCTAGAAATTAAGCATACACGGACTGAAATAACGAATATTATACAGACTCCCGACAGCAGACCAGAGGAGCGCAAGAATCAAGTCAATGAATTGAAATGCGAGGAAGCAAAAAACACCCAACCGGAAAAGCAAAATGAAAAAAGTATCCAAAACTGCGAGGATAGTGTAAGGAGCCTCTGGGACAGCTTCAAGCGTACCAACATCAGAATTATAGGGGTGCCAGAAGATGAGAGAGAGCAAGATATTGAAAACCTATTTGAAGAAATAATGACAGAAAACTTCCCCTACCTGGTGAAAGAAATGGACTTACAGGTCCAAGAAGCGCGGAGAACCCCAAACAAAAGGAATCCAAAGAGGACCACACCAAGACACACCATAATTAAAATGCCAAGAGCAAAAGATAAAGAGAGAATCTTAAAAACAGCAAGAGAAAGAAACTCAGTTACCTACAAGGGAGTACCCATACGACTGTCAGCTGATTTCTCAACAGAAACTTTGCAGGCCAGAAGGGAGTGGCAAGAAATATTCAAAGTGATGAATACCAAGAACCTACAACCAAGATTACTTTATCCAGCAAAGCTATCATTCAGAATTGAAGGTCAGATAAAGTGCTTCACAGATAAGGGAAAGCTAAAGGAGTTCATCACCACCAAACCAGGATTATATGAAATGCTGAAAGGTATCCTTTAAGAAGAGGAAGAGGAAGAAAAAGGTAAAGATACAAATTATGAACAACAAATATGCATCTATCAACAAGTGAATCTAAGAATCAAGTGAATAAATAATCTGATGAACAGAATGAACTGGTGATTATAATAGAATCAGGGACATAGAAAGGGAATGGACTGACTATTCTTGGGGGGGAAAGGGGTGTGGGAGATGCGGGAAGAGACTGGACAAAAATCGTGCACTTATGGATGAGGACAGTGGGTGGGGAGTGAGGGCGGAGGGTGGGGCGGGAACTGGGAGGAGGGGAGTTATGGGGGGGGGGAAAGAGGAACAAATGTAATAATCTGAACAATAAAGATTTAATTAAAAGAATAAAAATAAATAAAAAAATAAAACTAATATATTTTATTGATTTTTTACAGAGAGGAAGGGAGAGGGATAGAGAGTTAGAAACATCCATAATAGAGAAACATCCATCAGCTGCCTCCTGCACACCCCCTACTGGGGATGTGCCCGCAACCACGGTACATGCCCTTGACCGGAATCGATCCTGGGACTCTGCAGATTCACAATGAATCACCTGATGAGTAATATGCTGTTGGAATCTGTGAGTTCAATGAAGTCTTCTCTTCATGGTGGGTTGGAATACAAGTGTCCAGATACTTACACTAATGTCTTATAGCAACACAGTGTGGCTATTGCTTAGCAGTACTTCCCTCACCCAGGCTGGCCAGGCACCCCAGGGGAGAACCCCACTCTGGCCTCATCCTCTGGAAATTGTTTCTGTGTTATGGGGAGGGGCCACAACATTAGTAACAAAGAAACAGAATTTCTGGAGGATGAGGTCCAGAAATCAGGATTTTAAAAAGATTCCCAGGTGATTCTAATGTGCAGCCAAGGTTGAGAACCACTGATCTATAGATATAGTATTTCCAAAGGTAGCTTCAATAATAGATCCATTACAAATCATTTCGCTTCCATGCTCCGCTCAGAGGGCGGGTTCCTGCCTGAAACCTCCTCCTTCAGGAAACATCTGGCGGAGGGCACAGCCGTTTCCAAGAGGACTGCTGCAGGACTGACTTCCTTCCAGTTGGTCGCACTTCTGGCTGTGATGTTACACCCAGGGTTTCTATATAAGTAGAAGTAAATAGATTTTAAGTATGTTAAACTTGTTTAATTACTTGGTTTTTGTTGTTATTCCTCACCTGAGGATATTTTTTCATTAAATTTTAGAGCGGAAGGGACGGGGGGAGAGAGAGAAAGAGAGAAACAACAATGTGAGAGAGACACATTGATTGGTTGCCTCCTGCATGCTCCTTAACCAGGGCTGGGAATCGAGCCTGCAACCCAGGTAATGCCCTTGAATGGAATTGAGCCTGCAACCCAGGTATATGCCTTTGACCAGAATCGAACTTGGGACCCTTCATTCAGCTGGCCAAAGCTCTATCCACTGGGCCAAACCAAACCAGGACTAGTCCTAATGATTTTTAAAACTTTTTTCATAAAGATAGAGCTTAAATTTTTGAGGTATTTCAGGGCCCATTGGAATAAAGTAGTCATGTTTTGGGCAATTATAACATTTCTTAAAATTTAAACTTTGGAAAGATTGTAAAATAAAATTAATTAAATATTATGACATAAATTTTGTAAAAACTGGGTAAGACATCAATTAACATTAAAACAGTGTATTAAATACTCATACAGGCTACAAGATTTTGTTTAATTTACAAGTATTTCATTTTTTAGGCCAAGAAAATATTACATTCTAATATAACATATGGAGCACATAATACAAAGATGTATATGTATCATACAAATACTATATATTTACAGACCATATGCATAATTCAAGATTAACTCACCTTTTTTTCCTAAATATGTATTTTTACATTTTTTTAATCCTCACCAGGAGTGAGAATATTTTTTGCATTGATTTTTAGAGAGTGGAAGGGAGGAGGGAGAGAGGGGAGAGAGAGAGGGGGAAAGAGGCAGGAGAGAGGGAAACATCGATGTGACAGAGACACATCTATTGGTTGCCTCCCACACGTGCCCTGACTGGGGATGGGATTGGACCTGCAAGCCAGGTAAGTACCTTTGACTGTGAATCAAACCCGCAACCCGCTGGTGCATAGGACGATGCTCTAAACCAGTGATGGCGAACCTATGACACACGTGTCAGAGGTGACATGCGAACTCATTTTTTTGGTTGATTTTTCTTTGTTAAATGGCATTTAAATATCTACACTAATAAAAGAGAAAAATGGTAATTGGCGTACGCCGATACCTTTTTCATTGGCTAATCAGGGCTATATGCAAATTAACTGCCAACTAAGATTGGCAGTTAACTGCCAACTAAGATTGGCAGTTAACTGCCAACAAGATGGCGGCTAATTTGCATTTGTAGGCACAATGCAGGGAGGCGAAAGGGAAAGCAGGAAGAAGCCCCCTGCCACTGACAGTGATCTGAAACCCAGGGGGGAGCTAAGAGCTGGGGGGCAGGGCAAAGGCGGCCCTGGGGCCGCCTTTGCCCTGCCCCCCAGCCATGATCGGAGAATCAGGCGCCTTTGCCGCCCTGGCCAGTGATAGCAGGAAGTAGGGGTGGAGCCAGCGATGGGAGCTGGGCACGGTCGAAGCTGGCAGTCCCAGGAGCTAGGGGTCCCTTGCCTGGGCCCAAAGCGAAGCCCACGATCGCAGCGCCCCCCGCTGCCACTGCAGGTCCCCGCTGCCCGGGCCGGACGCCTAGGCCAGAGGCGTTAGGCCTAGGCAGGGGCGGAGCCTGCAATCGCGGGGAGCTGGGGGTCCCCTGCCCAGGCCTGACACCTCTGCCGGAGGCCTCAGGCCTGGTCAAGGGGCCAAACCAGTGATTGGTGATCGGAGGGTGATGAGGGTCAACTCCTCTGGCCGAGGCATCAGGCCTGGGTGGGGGGTGGAGCCGGGGATTGGGGGGATATGATGGTCCCCTTGCCCAGGCCTGAAGCCTGGGTCAGAGGCGTCAGGCTTGGGCGGGGGGTGGAGCAAGCGATCAGAGGGAGATGGGGGTCCCCTGCCCAGGCATGATTCCTGGGCCAGAGGCCTCAGGCCTGGGCGGGGGCCAGAGCCAATGATGGGGGGAGATGGGGGTCCCCTGTCCAAGCCTGACACCTCTGGCGGAGGCGTCAGGCCTGGGCAAGGGGCCGATCAGGCGATCGGAGGGTGATGGGGTCAACGCCTGAGGGCTCCCAGTATGTGAGAGGGGGCAGGCTGGGCTGAGGGACACTCCCCCCACCCCCCACACCCAGTGCACGAATTTCATGCACCGGGCCCCTAGTATAAAATAAATATCAAAAATATAAGTCTTTGTTTTACTATGGTTGCAAATATCAAAAAAATTCTATATCTGTCACAGCACCAGAGTTAAGTTAGGGTTTTTCAAAATGCTGACATGCCAAGCTCAAAAGGTTCACCATCACTGCTCTAAATACTGACCAATGCCGGCCAGGGATATATGTTCACTTTTTTTTTTTATTTAAAGTAATTTAAGGTATGAGAATTTTTAGTGTTTGGAAATATAAACTTTCAATGATAATGAAAAATTAAGCAACCATTATTGCCTACATGGACTTGTATTTTTTTTTTTTAATTCATGCCTATAAATTACTAGGCCCTGTTAGAGTCTTAGATTTCCCATTCCACTTACCAAGGAATATTCCTAGCTTTTTAATAACCTGCCTGAACTCTATACACTTGGGGGCTCTTATTAGTGTTGAATTTAACACAATGACCATCAGTGGACAGACACTAGACACCAGAGCCAAAATTAGGACCCCAGACACACACATTGGACTCTGGAACCTGGACCCTATAGCAGACCACAAACCAAAACCTGGACCCCCAGCTCTGGAACTCAAACTCAAAGTGATTCTCCTGACTCAAGCATACTGTGCAGCACAAAAGCCAGAAACCAGATGCCAGAGACTGACAGCATATTCTTAAGACCAGATTCCATATACCAGAATATGAATCTACAGCTACCCTTGGACCCCACATAAGAACCCAGGACACAAAGCCACGCCCAAAGAGACCCAAAACCCCAGACACACACTCGAATACATATTTGACCCAAAACCACAGATCCTGAACATATAACAGGGATCTATAACTAAGATGCCATAGCCACAATCAGGACTTGGAGAGAGAAACAAGACCTCAGCTGCCCAATGCAAGATGCATGAACTGAACCAGATCCTCATGTTGTTCACAAACCCATGATTCAATACAGAACCCATGTGAACTGCCATGTCACTCTAAGTCCAAGCAGCTAGTTTCACAAATACTTTTTTTCATGCCAATGTCAATGTATAAGAAAAGAAAATAATTCCAGAATTTCAAAGTTCTACCAAACCCTGCAGTGTCACACACATAAGGCTAACAGAATGAAAGAGTAATGACAATGCTTACCTTTGCTGGCAGGTGTCCATGATCTCGCGGCTGCAGCAGTGTCAGAAGTTAGCCGTGTCCCAGCCGATAATATCACAAGGCCAGCTCTTCAAAACTGTGGGAGATTTAAAAAGTAATTATTTGCCTTATACGTTGTAAATTCTAACAGCTGGGCTAATAATCAAATTAACATAATCAAATTAACAAGAGATGTACTACATCTAGTGCATGCAAAGGGAAAACTCACATACAAATTAATGCCGAAGACAAAAAGGTAATATTAGGAACAGGAAAAAATGGGGAACCAGGGCCTTAGATTGTGGAGGTGAAATGGGTGATATTTAGGAAAAGTGCAGAATATGTGGCATGTTAATTTTCATTAGGTAATCTCAAAACCTATAGGATGGGGGAGGGGTAAAATAGGGGTATCAAGAAACTGCTGGTAGCTCAGCAGGTGTGGCTCAGTTGAAGCCACACCAGGAGGTCACGGTTCGATTCCCAGTCAGGGCACATACCTGAGTTGAGGGCTTGATCCCCAGTGTGGGTCATGCAGGAGGCAGCCGGTCACTGATTCTCTCTCATCATTGATGTTTCTATCTCTCCCTCTCCCTTCTTTGAAATTAAAATCTTTATTTTTTTTTAAAAGAAACTCCTGGTAAAGTTCTCTTCCTAAACCAGTTTTTTCAAACTAAATCTTTTAGAAAGAAATGGGAGAAAGAATAAAGAGAAATGACAACTGGAAAAAAAGAGAAATGGGAGCTAATTGTAGGTTCTTTCTCATTTTTACTTCTTAACAATGAGCTTAACATGAGTATGCCAAATGCAAACTTTTGGTCCACTTCATTCCCACCTTTGAAAATTTAAATAAAAGTTTCACGGCCTTAGCCAGTTTGGCTCACTGGATAGCATGTTGGCCTGAGAACTGAAGGGTCCTGGGTTCGATTCCAGTCAAGGGCACATACCTTGATTGCAGGTTTAATCCCCAGGAGGGGCAGTGCAGGATAGTAGTCGATCGATGCTGTTCCTCTGTCATCAATGTTTCTATCTCTCTATCCCTTTCCCCTTCCTGTCTCTCTAAAAATCAATAACAAAAAAAAATATTTTAATAAATATTTTTGATTTCAGAGAGGAAGAGAGAGGGATAGAGAGATAGAAACATCAATGATGAGAGAGAATCATTGATCGGCTGCCTCCCGCATGCCCGCTGCTGGGGACTGAGCCCACAACCTGGGCATGTGCCCTTGACCAGAATCAAACCTGGGACCCTTCAGTCTGCAGGCCAACACTCTATCCACTGAGCCAAACCAGCTAGGGCACACAAAAAATTTTTTTAAAGTTTTACAACCACAAAATAAATTAGTAGACTATTCCACATTTCATTGACATAATCATTCACTTGAGAATAAGTTACTTTAGTTCAATTGTTAAATCTCAGTTCAGCGCGGTTGGAGTGGCTCTGTGGATTGAGTGCTGTCCCAGGAACCAAGAGGTGGTTGGTTGGATTCCCAGTCAGGGCACATGCCCAGGTTGTGGGCTCAATCCCCAGTAGGGGGCGTGCATGAGGCGGCCAATTGATATGATGTTTCTATCTCATCCATGTTTCAATCTCTCTCTCCCTTTCCCCTCCTCTCTCTCTAAAAATCAATATTACCATATTTTTTTAAAATCTTAGTTCCAGAAATGGAGATGGACATGTACTCCCAAAATGTCTTATTACTTGGCTTATATGGTGAAGAAAGCAAACTTCATATTGATTTTTTATGTGCAATCAATAATCTTCCTCTTTTTTTTAAATTGTGTCTTTTTAAATTATTTTTATTAGTTAAGGTATTACAAATGTGTCCTCATCCCCCCCCATTAACCCCCAACCTCCCCTCCCCCCCCCTGCACACTCATGCTCCCATCCCCCTGTTGTCCATGTCCATTGGTTTGGCTTATATACATGTATACAAGTCCTTCAGTTGATCTAATCTTCCTCTTTTAATATATATTTTTGTTGATTTCAGAGAGGAAGGGAGAGATAACATGCATATAAATACATACCCTTTAAAACAATATATGAAATATATAATCAAAGAAAATATAGAATGGCAACAAAACACATAAGATGCCTAGGAATGACCATAACAAAAGTGTGCACTATCTGTATAAACAAAATTTTAAAAGCTACACAATAACAGAAACCTGAACAACTGGACAGCAATATCTTGGACAGAAAATATTATTGGATAGAAAAATCATAATGATGTCAATCTCTCAATGTTGACTATAAATCTATTATGATCTGAATAAAATATAAGCAAAATTTTTAAGAGCAAAACAAGCTCATTTAAGTTCACATGTTAAAACGAAAAATGTAAAAGAAAATTCTGGACACCTAGCACACAAAGCCACTCTACCAACACAGGGAAGCAGCCAAAATGAAGAGATAAAGAAACAGGTTACAAATGACAGAAATGGAGGAAAGCAAACTACTGGATATAGAGTTCAAAACCACGGTTATAAGGTTTTTCAAGAATTTTCTAGAAACCGCCAATAAATTTAGTGAGACCCTCGAGGATATGAAAAAGGACCAACTAGAAATTAAGCATACACTGACTGAAATAAAAAATATTATACAGAGACCCAACAGCAGACTAGGGGATCCCACGAATCAAATCAAAGATTTGAAATACGAAGAAGCAAAAAAACGCCCAACTGGAAAAAGAAAAAGAAAAAAAGAATCCAAAAATATGAAGATAGTGTAAGGAGCCTCTGGGACAACTTCAAGCGTACCAACATCCCAATTATAGGAGTGCCAGAAGAAGAGAGAGAGCAAGATATTGAAAACCTATTTGAAGACATAATGACAGAAAACTTCCCCTACCTGGTGAAAGAAATAGATTTACAAGTCCAGGAAGCGCAGAGAACCCCAAACAAAAGGAATCCAAAGAGGACCACACCAAGACACATCATAATTAAAATGCCAAGAGCAAAGGACAAAGAGAGACTCTTAAAAGCAGCAAGAGAAAAACAATTAGTTACCTACAAGGGAGTACCCATACAACTGTGTGGGGGGTACGGGAAGAGACTGGACAAAAATCATACACCTATGGATGACGACAATGGCAGGGGTAAGGGCAGAAGGTGGGGTGGGAACTGGGTGGAGGGGAGCTATGGGGGGGGGGGTAAAAGAGGAACAACTGTAATAATCTGAACAATAAAGATTTAATTAAAAATGAAAAGAAAGAAAAGAAAATTCTGGCTTTGCCAGCGTGTTTCAGTGGTTGAGCATCGGCCTATGAATCAGGAGATTCCCGGTGAGAGCACATGCCTTGGTTGCTGGCTTGATCCCCAGTGGGGAGCATGCAGGAGGCAGCCAATCGATAATTCTCTCTCATCATTGATGATTCTTTCTCTCCCTCTCCCTTCCTCTCTGAAATCAATAATAAAAATATTTTTTAAATAAGGAAAGAAAATTCTGAAAAAGCAAATGAATGAACAAAAGCTATCCTGACCAGATAGAACAATGTATTGTGTTATAAAGCTACAGTAACTTAAAAACTTGGGCAATGTCCTGTGAATAGATAAATTGATGGAACAGAATACAAAGTCCAGTGATAGATTCAAATACATATGGAAGTTTGGTATAATAAAAATATCCCCTTAGATAATTGAAAAAAATGCATTATATAATAAAAGGTGTTGGAACAACTGAATGGGAAAAAATATTGAACCACAAGCAACTCATTTCACTCATAACTAGTATAAAAACTGAAAGCTACCTAAAACATAAGGGTACAAAGAGATCAAAAGTGAAAGAATGGAATAAAGATATATTAAGCAAACAGTAGTAAACCAAATAAAAAATGATGATAACACATGAGACTTGAAGGCAAAAAGGATTATTATGAATAAAGAGCACTTCATATCAATACCTTTATTTTACCAGGAAGATCCAAATTCACAAGCACTTCATAACAAAATTAAAGTACATAGAACAGAGATACAAGGGAAATGAGATAAATTTAACACACCTCTCTCATTCAGAGACAGAGCATACCTCTTTCAGAACCAATAGCCTCCCACAAAGACTCCAGTAAGGATGTAAAAAAAGTTCAACAACCTAAGCAGCAAACTGTATTCAACCTTCGGATAACCCACTATACCCAACAACCTTTCCTGCTGAAAGGCACTAAAGTGTTATTCCCAAATTACACACGAGGTGGCAGCAAAGAATCATACTTGGAAAATTTTTTTAACGCTCCATGTAAGTTTCAAAAAGTTTCAAAAGATTGAAATTATACAAATTATGTTTCTTGCTCTAATACAGATTAATCAGTAAATCAGTAACAAAAGGTACATAGAAAGTTCTTACTTTTAAAAGTTCTGAAATACACTCCTAAATAACATTTCATTCAGCACTTAGACATGACCCACTATAGCAGCGGTTCTCAACCTGTGGGTCGCGACCCCTTTGGGGGTCGAACGACCCTTTCACAGGGGTCGCCTAAGACCATCGGAAAACACATATATAATTACATATTGTTTTGTGATTAATCACTATGCTTTAATTATGTCCAGTTTGTAACAATGAAAATACATCGTTCGAGAACCTCTCTGGAGATCCAGACCAGAACTTGGCTGGAGATCCTGGCTGGAAATCCTGGCTAGGCTGCTGATCAACTGAACACTGTCTCCGTGTCCTTCCTTCTTTGCCGACTCCATCTACGCCTTTGGGAACCCCTGGACCTGCTGGGGTTGGACCCCGGCTCGGCCGATAGGGGAGTTGGGGCACCGCCCCCTGTCACACGCAGAGCAGGGCTGATCAGGGGGTTGGGGTGCCACACCCTGTCACACTCAGGGCAGGGCCGATGGGGAGGTTATGGCTCTACCTCATCACACACAGAGCAGCGCCCATGGGGTGGGGGGTTGGGGCGCCGCACCCTGTCACACACAGAGTAGGGCCAATCAGGGGGTTGGGGCACCACACCCTGTCACACACAGAGCCATAGGGCAATCAGGGGGTTGGGGAGCTCCCCCCTATCAGGCACAGAGCAGGGCTGATCAGGGGGTTTGGATGCCTTCCCCTGTCACGAACAGAGCAGGGTGGATAGGGAGGTTGTGGCCCCGCCCCCTGTCACACACAGAGCCGCAGGGCAATCAGGGGGTTTGGGCACTGCCCCCTGTCATGCTGATCCTGGTGCCGGGAGGCCTCGCGGCTCCACTGATCCCGGTGCTGGGAGGCATATTACCCTTTTACTATATAGGATAGAGGCCTGGTGAACGGGTGGGGGCCGGCTGGTTTGCTCTGAAGGGTGTCCTGGATCAGGGTGGGGGTCCTGCTTGGGTGCCTGGCCAGCCTGGGTGAGGGGCTGATGGCTGTTTTCAGGCTGGCGGGTGACTGAAGCTCCCAACCGCTCCTTTTTTTCTTTTTTCTTTTTTTATTCTGGGCCAGCTTTAGCTCTGAGGCTTGGCTTCAGCTGAAAGCAGGTGTCTGGTTTGTTTGGGTTCTATAATAGAAACACTGTTTCAACTCCAGCTCTGAGATCCCGGCTGGCTGAAAGCAAGTTTCTGGGGTTTTGTTTAGCTTCTATATTTGTAACAGTGTTTCAAACTGAAAGCTCAGAGGCCGGCAAGGCAGGCGGGGAATGTTGGAGTCCTCTGTCACTGAAGCAAGCAAGCCTCATGTTCCCTTCAAGCTGCCTGGCTGCCGGCCGCCATCTTGGCTGGCAGTTAATTTGCATATCATCCTGATTAGCCAATGGGAAGGGTAGCGGACATATGGCTAATTACCATGTTTCTCTTTTATTAGATAGGATGTTCTTACTTATTGATAAATAAGAAGAGATATAGGAACTGGCAGGCACTTGTAAATGAGAACTCTCTCTTTTTTTTTTTTTTCAATTGACTTTTACTGACACCTGACTTTGGCATAGTTCTAGTTCTAAAACTTTACAGTAGGTACCCAGTGACTAAGAACAGAAAAATTCTTACATTAACCTTTGTGTTGTCTTTTTAGGATGAAAAAAATATCAAAATCTATTTATTTTACTTTCTTTTGTTATACTATACCCAGCATACCTAGTCAGTGAAATTTGCCGCCACACACCATAGGAAAAAAAAAAAAAAAACAATGAAAATGCATCGTTCATATCAAATATTTACATAACGATTCATAACAGTAGCAAAATTACAGTTATGAAGTAGCAACCAAAATAATTTTATGGTTGGGGATCACCACAACATGAGAAACTGTATTAAAGAGTCGCGGCATTAGGAAGGTTGAGAACCACTGCACTATAGCCACCCCCTTTTCCTGAAGACCTGCACTACAGTGTTATTCCCAAGATGAACACGAGATGGCAGCAGAGGTACACTTATTTTTTAAGTGACCATTTGCACTATAAGCAAATTTCAACAAACTTCAAAGAATTAAAATTATATACAGTATTAAAGGCCTGATGCACAACATTTGTGCAATTGGGGGGGCGGGGTGGTCCCTCAGCCTGGACTGTGCCCTTTCACAGTCCAGGACCCCTCAGGGGATGTCCGCCTGCCAGCTTAGGCCCGCTCCACCACGGGGGTGGGGTGCGATGGGGAAGGGCTTAAGCGGGCAGGCAGACATCCCCTGAGGGGTCCTTAGCTCTGCTGCAGAGGCAGGAGAGGCTCCCACCACTGCTGATGCCCTCGCCAGCTGTGAGCCCAGCTTCTGGTTGACCAATGTTTCCCCCTGTGGGAGCGCACTGACCACCAGGGGGCAGCTCCTGCATTGTGAGTCTGCCCCCTGATGGTCAGGGCACGTCATAGCAACCCTTCACTCCACCATTTGGTAGATTTGCATACTAGCCTTTTATTATATAGGATGTTACTTGTCAGTGTAATTACTCTAGTCTAGAAATCAGAAACAGAAGGTACCTAGAAACTCCTTATTTTTAAATGTTATGAAATACAATTCTAAGTAAAACAAAAAATACATCATAATTCAAGTTAGAATATAATTTGAACTGAATGATAATACTACACACCAAAACTTATTAAAACATGTGTGCCCACTTTGAACTTTAGGAATAAAAGTTGAAAGATTTACATGTTTTGCATCCAGATTAAGAACCTAAAATAGTAAATTAAATCTAGAGAAAACAGAATAAAGGAAATGTGTGCATGTAGAGATGTCTGAAGGGGGATATACTAAAAATGATAGCAGTTTTTTTAGCTCTTGGGGTAGAATTTTGAATTAATTTTATTTTTCCCCATTAAGTAAACTGCTCAAACAAAGCCATTTTTACTTTAGGAAATAATGTTCTAGAGGAAAACACGGCTTTGTATACTTTTTTTTTTCCTAAGCCTCAACCGGGGATATTTTTCCATTGATTTTTAGAGTGAAAGAGAGAAGGAAAGACAGAGAGAAATACTGATGTGAGAGAAACACATTGATTGGTTGCCTCCTGCACACACCCCAACCAGGGCCTGAACAGGGGAGGAGCCTGAGGTTCGTGCCCTTGACTGGAATCAAACCCAGGACCCTTTAGTCCGCAGGCTGATACTCTATCCACTGAGTCAAACCGGCTAGGGCTAGAGGAAAACACAGGATAATTTATAAATAAGCTATATTTAAGACAACACAAGTCTTTCCTTTGCTCACCAAGCCTGGTCTCTTAGTCTAAAGAGAATAAAAACTCTTTCTAATTGTTTAGCCCAAAGTGGCTCCTTCCATAATTTGCATTTCTTCATGTGCAATTCCAGCAGTTCTGAGGGAGGGAACTCCTAAGCTTTGGATCCCTGGAATTTATCTGAGCTTGGTTCTAACATTTACAAGCAATGCTCTTGTTTGTTTGTTTAATATATTTTTATTAATTTCAGAGAGGAAGGGAGAGGGAGAGAGAAATAGAAATATCAGTGATGAGAGAACAACATTGATTGGCTGCCTCCTGCACACCTCCCACTGGGGATAGAGCCCACAACCCAAGCATGTGCCCTTGACTGCCTCCTATCCTGAACCCCGTGAAGGCTCCAGTTTGGCCACCCCCACCCCCACCCCTCCACCCCCCTCCTCAGGGCTACACCTCCCTCCCCTCAAGTTCAAGGGGCCTCTTGCTTCCATTCCCACTCTGCCCGCACATCCTGGCGGGTCTTTGGGCTCCGGGTGCACAGCAAGGCCCCTCACATACATGAGAGTCAGAGGCCCTGCCTGCAGGAGAGGCTGAAACATAAAGAGAACACTGGGTACACAAGGTATATTCGGAGCTCGGGGCCTTCCAGTCCTTGCAAAATGACATGAGCAGGCGCTTTAGAAGATGGTATTCCTACTATGCTCACTAGGGGGCAGCAGAGAAGAGCATTTTCTTGGCAGGAAAGGGGGCGGGGCCAAAGGGTCTTGCTGAGTCCTGCTCCTCCATAAAGATCAAGATTCCAAGTATCAGGTGGCAAAACCGTGGTCCCTTCATAAGGAATGTGAATTGTCTGTGAAACCAATATTCTTTAGATTGGTAAATGCATGAACAAACACCTTTCTAGAAACATGCTTTCTCATAGTACAATTTTTTATGCTCCACAGGACATGTTTGCTAATAGTCCCAATGTCTTTAGTTCCTCTATAAGATGAAGCAAAGCATGAATAAATCTATGTTCAGTAACCCCACTCCTCACCCAAACTCTCACTACATTGCAACAAACAATAAACCACAACACACCCCGTTTCCCACACCAGCCACCCCCCACTGGTCCTCTGCAGGCGACACTCGTTCTGCCTCATGGTTTGTGGAGAGGCCTCCGGTCTATGGAGGTGCCCCTATGTGTCTGCTGAGGCACATGGAGCAGCCTCGGGGACACGGCGCCACCTGAGCAGCGGGCAGTGTCTCCGCTGCTTCCTGAGCCTCCAGGCTTCCGGGCTGCGCTGTGGGGCGGTCACTGGACGCCACACTGCAGGCTCCACGGGGTCAGAGAGGAGACTGGGCGCTCCCTGCAGAGAACATGACCCCTGGGAGCCGATGCCATGAGGACACACTGTTGGCGTGTGAGGATCTGCACACGGTTCCCCTTTCATCTTCCCTGACGTCAGAGGACGGGGAGGAGGTAGAGAGACGCGGACTCGCAGTCCCGGGACCAAAGCTGCAACATTGTTTGTGTCCGGCCGGGAGGGCGCTCCACCCACTGAGCCACACGGCCATGTTCTTACAGCTCAAACACATCGCCCTTGTTTTAGGGAGCGTCCATTATAGCGGGGACAGGGAAGCACAGAAGAACTTGGCCCAGAAGCAGCCACAGGGGAGCCTGGGAGGGCGGCTGTGGTTCTAGAAACGAGCTGAGCGGCGGCTGTGGCTCCGGGGAAAGAAAAGTCACAGCGACGAGGGGACCCGTCGGGAGCTGCCTCACCTGAGGCCCAGCCGCTCCTCCCGGCCCTGCGCCAGCTCTGGCCTCACAGCCGGCGGCCTCGCCTCACGCCCTCCGCACAGCTCCCCTCAGGCCTCACGCCTTCCGCCTCACGCCCTCCGCACCCCTCACCTCACACCTCACACCTCACATTTCACACCCTCGCCTCCGACCTCAGGCTTCAGGCCCCACAGCCGGCGGCCTCGCCTCACGCCCTCCGCATGGCTCCCCTCACGCCCTCGCCTCCGACCTCAGGCCTCACGCCCCACACCCGGCAACCTCGCCTCAGGCCCTCCGCACCCCTGGCCTCACACCTCAGGACCTGCCGCGCTGCTCCCAGGCCACACTCACCTCATGTCCGCCAGCCGCCTGCCTCCTGTCCTGAACGCTGTGCAACTCCAGTTGGGCCACCTCCCTCCCTCAGGTTCAGGGACCTCTCACCTCCATTCCCGCTCTGCCCGCACATCCAAGCGGGTCTTCGGGCTCCCGGTGCACAGCTAGGCCACGCCCCCAAATTCCAGCTCAGCGCTAGCAGCAAGCCCTGCCCCGCCCCCCTACTCCGCCCTGGCCACGCCCACAATCCACCCTGGCTCCGCCTCTCCATTTAGGAAAAAGCCTTGCCGGAAGCTTTTTTTGGTTAATCCTGGCCCACGGACATTTTTCCATTGATTTTTGGGGAGCGTGGAAGGGAGAGGGAGAGACAGAGAGAAACATCTGTGTGAGAAAGACATTGATTGGTTGCCTCCTCATGTGCTCCACAACCAGGGTTGAGGATCGAGCCTGGAACTGAGGTACGTGCCCTTGACCAGAATCGAACCTGGAACCCTTCAGTCCGTGGGCCAATGCTGTTTGTACTGAGCCAAATCGGCTAGGGGCACAACCCAATCTTTTTGTTTGTTTTTTGTTAATCCTCACCCAAGGATATTTTTTTCCCGTGATGTTTTTAGTTAGAGTGGAGGGGAGAGAGAGAAAGAAACATCAATGTGAGAGAGATGCATCGATTGGTAGCCTCCTGCATACACCTCGACCAGGGCTGGGGATTGAACCTGCAACCCAGGTACATGTCCTTGACCCGGAATTGAACCTGCAACCCCGCAATGAGCAGGTCGGTACTCCAACTACTGAACCACACCAGCCAGGGCTACACAACCCAATCTTAAAATAAGCAAAGGACATGAATAGGCAGTTATCCAAAGAAGACACACAAATGACAATCACTTGGAAGGTTCAACTTTATAATTATTGAAAAGGAAAACCACAATGAGAGAAGCCTGTTCTCATACACACTTTGATGAATACAATAAAGAAGTTGATGCTTTGACGAGTACGTGGAGAAATTGGAGCCTTCTTACATTGTTGATAGGAATACAAAACAGTGCAGCCTCTGTGTAAAATAGTTTAATGTGTGTTCAAACAGTTAAAAATGGTAACCTTTTAACTCAATTCCACTCCTAGTTTATACACTCCCAAAACTTAAAACAGATGTTCAATACAAAATTTGTTCATGAATGTTTGTAACAGCCTTATTCACAATAGCAAAATGGTGGAAACAACCTAAACATCCCCCCACAGAAAAACGGATAAACCAAATGCAGTCTCTCCATAGAATACAATATTATTCAGTCGTAAACAGGGAAGATAAATGCTAAATGGTGCAGTTGCTGCAGAAAACAGGGTGGCTCACTGAAAATTAAATATAAAAACACACACTACAGCAATTCCACTTCTGGGTGTACGCCCCACAGAAGTGAAAACAAGGACCTACACAGAGACGCACAGCCCTGGTCACCACTGTGCGATCCACAGCAGCAGGAGGTGTTGGTGGGTAGGGAAGGCATCTGTAAGAAAGGCAGGACAGAGGTCAGCCAGCACTCCCACCGGAACCAGGCCTGGCCGCCACAGAAGAGCAGTACAGGGTCTGGCCCAACAAAGACGTCAAGCCAAGCTCGCTGGGTCCTTGACAGCTCTCAGCTTGTAGGAGGCACAGTGTATGCAAGATGAAGACAGCGTGGGGGACCCACTCTCCCTGGGTAACTGGAGAGCAAATGCAGTATTTGCAAATATCCAGAGGGCCATCCTGGACACCCTCCTCCATATCCAAGCTATAACCAACTCCTGGCACTTTTCCCTCTCAAATCGCTCCAGTCCACCGCCCCAGTACCACACTGGGCAGCAGCCTCCTCAACCCTTCAAGGAGGATTTTGCTCTCAGGATAGAAATCAAGATCCCTACCCCCCTCATGGCCTGTTATGTCTTGCATGCTGTGGCCCTCCTGTCTTTCCAAGGTCGCCTGAGACCCCTCCTCCTGTAGCTTTCCTTCGCTATGGCCTCATGAGCCTTTCAGCTCCAAAACACTTTCTTGCCTGACGGCCTTGGTGTGGGGTTTCCCCCTGGATGGAGTCTACTCAGCCCCTAGACTTCCCAGTCCTGATGCCTCGTCTCTCGCCTCCTAGCGCATTTCCTTCGGAGGGTCCTCCGGAACGTTCTTGTGCAGGCACTTGATTAACGCCTGCCTGCCCACCGGGCGCTCAGCTCCACGAGGGCAACTCCGCTTTGCTCTCGGCGGTAGCTCAGTCCCTGGAAGGAATGGCTGGCCTGGCGCACACCTGCTCCGCACAGATCCTTGCTGACAGAATCCATGGATGCACCTGGGCCGGCGGTGCCGAGGGAGGGCTAGGCTCCCTGCTCAACCAGGTTCGGTGGCGGCTGTCTCGATTCATGGTTAATAACAAATGTCGCCGCAAAGAAAAATGAACTCAAATTCACCCACCGGAGAACTGCAAACTTTAGAACTCTCCAGTCATGTGCCTCCCGCCCCTGAAGCGTCACCCTCCACCACTTTCCTGAAGGCGGTGGCCAAGCCAGGGGTCCCTGGGCGCAGCGGCAGCCTCCGCACCTGTGCCCCAACGCCCGCAGGGGGCCTTCCCTGGGGTCCTACCCCCACGCCTGAGGCCCGCTGTCCCGCCATCCCAGGAGGCCTGAGCACGGAAGCCCCGATTTAGTCCCGGGCCCGCTGACCCAGACTCGGGCCTCCACGAGCTCGAGGCCGCCCCTGCTGCCCCCTGCTTCCCCGCCCCCCGGCCCCCCAGCCTCCCCGCGTCCTCCCGCCGGCACCGCGCTAGGCAGCCGCGCCTCGTGGGGTCCTTCAGGCTTCGGTCGGGCAGCCCTCGTCGGGGTCCTTGCGCCGTTGCGTAGCAGCTGCGGGGACGCGGCCGAGTCCTAAGCCGGTGCGGCGCTGCGTGAGCCCCGTGCGTCCGAGCGGCCCCCCGGGCACTCGGGATGGAGGGCAGGGCCCAAGAGGTGCGGGCGGCGGGCCCCAGACTTGTCCGCCGCCCCCAGATATTTGTGGAGGGAGGGCGTTTGCCGCTGGGTGCGGAGGACGGCCCACCGCCGCAGGGCTCGGAGGTGGCCACTCCGGGCGCTGCTGGGGCGGCGTCTCGCGGGCGCGCCGGGAATGGAGCGGTGGCGAGAGGCTTGAGGCAGAGGTTCGGGAGGACAGGGCCTGCCTCTGCTGGGGGCCTGTTACTGTGATTCAGTGATGGCGGCCCAGGCTACAGAGCGCCGTGTCTTTGACAGAGTCTGACGTCGGTCATACGACACGGGCACTGCGTTGTCTCCCTGTTTTACAAATGAGAAAACTGTGTGTAGAAAGCCTGTACTCTCTCTCCGGGCGGGAGTGGGCGGTATGGCCCTGAGCGTGTGTCAGTGGTAAGGAGATGACAGTCAACCACTCTGAGGGGGTCGTGGTGGGGTGAGAGATTACGGCCCGCTGACTCAGCGGGTGTGGGCCAGGTGGTGGTGAATAGAGAAGGGGTACCTGTGTGCTCGGGCCCCTCTCACCCGCTCCTTCTCTCCCCTGTCATTACAGATAGCCCCCTCCCCTGAGCTGAGCCAGGGGCCAATGGCCAGGGACAAAGCCAACCCCTGTGAGGTGGACCAAGAGAAATATGATGCTGATGACAACGTGAAGATCATCTGCCTGGGGGACAGCGCTGTGGGCAAGTCCAAGTATGTTGGGAAATTGGGGGAGAAAGGCAGGGCCCAGAGTGGGTCTGAGCTCTCAGACGTTCTCTGGAGGCACAGTGGAGCACAGCTTCTGTGGAAGTCATGGGAGTAGTTTGGCTGGAGCCCAGATGTGCACTGGGGAAATGGGGAGACTAGGGGATCACATCAGCACCTGAGGGCTCAAGTCATAGGACTAAGGAAGTTGAGCTTTTTCCATGAGTACTGGCAGACGGTGTGGAGCAGTCCAGGCTAAGGAGGGAGAACTGGGGTGTTCCTGTATGTGGTTGTGGACTGAGAGACTGAAGTTGGAGGAAGTGTGACAGATGTGACTAACACAACCAGTGACAGACCGGGTAAAGGTAGTAAAAATGCTTTCTCCGAGGGACTCACTGAGCTCAAAGAGTGAGTAGAAATCACAACTAAGCATGCTCACCGTAAAGATTGGCTTAATTTTTAAAAAACATATTTTAAAGAGAGAGAGAGAAACATCAATGATGAGAGAGAATCATTGATGGGCTGCCTCCTGCACGCCCTCTCCTGGGGATTGAGCCCAAACCCCGTCATGTGCCCTTGACTGGAATTGAACCTGGAACCCTGCAGTCTGCAGGCTGATGCTCTATCCACTGAGCCAAACTGGCTAGGGCAAGTTTGGCTTATTTTTTAACTGATGTCAGTACCTATGTGCACAAGATTGGAACGGAGTCTCTGGCACCTTCTCTCCAGGAGCTGTGATCCTAGTTCTCAGCTATCTTGGGCTAGCAAGGGCACACATCCATTTCTGCCTTCACAGAATGAGGGTGGACCTGCCCCAAACAAATGTCTTGTGTAATCTTCCCTCCCAGGTGCTCCAGAACCACATTGTTGTCCACCTTTAGCTTTGACTAACAAGGCCTTGGACTTGAGTAGCTGTGAATGAGTCTCTGGGGATTTGCTGGTTTCAGGCTGTCTTCATGAATTCATGCCCACAGCACCCAGTGCAGCTCTCATTTAGTCTGATGTGATCCCATTTGTTTATATTTTCTTTTGTTGTCCAAGGAGACATATCCAAAAACAAAAGCCAATATAAGAAGGTGGTCTAGTTTCTTTCTTTCTTCTATTTTTTTTTGGCATGTTATCTATGCAACACCCAACACCATTTATTGAACAGACTGTTTTTACCCCATTGTATGTTTTTCCTTCCTTTGTCACTTATTAATTGACCCTAAAGGTGTGGGTTTATTTCTGGGCTCTCTGTTCTGTTACATTGATCTGTGTGTCTGTTTTTATGTCACTAACATACTGTTTTGATTACTATGGCCTTGTAGTATAGTTTTATATCAGGTAGCATGATTCCACCAACTTTGTTCTTCTTTCCCAACATTGCTGTGGCTATTCAGGGTCTTTTGTGGTTCCATATACACTTTAGGATTATTTGTCCTAATTTTGTGAAATATGCCATTGGTCTTTTCATGGGAATTGCATTGACATTATAGATTGCTTTGGGAAGTATGGACTTTTTACTGGCGTTAATTCTTCCTAGTGTTGGGTCCTTATTTATATCTTCTATTTCTGTGCTGAAAAGTAGTCCATTGTTGAGACTTGCTATATTTTTCATTTACTTCAAGCACATCTGCACTTGCTCAGTGGTGCGTTTTTATGAAGCTGCTTTATCAGCCTTGTCAGATGATTGCAACATCTGGCTTGTCATAGTGTTGGTGTCTGCTGATCGTCATTTTGCATTCTGTTGGAGAGTTTCCTGGTTCTTGGTATGATGAATGATTTTCTGCTGAAACTGGGACATTTGAATATTGTGTTATTTAAACTTCTGTCTGAGTTGGCTTCCTGTGGTGCTCTTCACTGGGGAAGGAGGAGGGGCTGCACCACCCCCACCCACCGCCTCTGACTGTGAGGTCTCAGCTGACACTGTGGGGAGAGGGAACCTCGTTACCCTCTGCAGGGAAGAAGTCCACTCCCTACCTGGCCTTGTTGGACACTAGTTACAGCCTCAAAAGCATGGAAGTCTGCTCGGCTCCTCACTCAGCCTTTGCTTGTGGGGGTGAGGGCATGGCTGCAATATGCCATGGTGTTTGGAAGGTGGTTATAGTCTAGATGTTTTTTTACCTAGGCCCTGGGGATGCAGAAATAAACTAAAAATTCAAAAATTGCTTCCATGTGCATTCCACTCTATCTGAGAGATATCATAAGTAAAATATGTATGTTTCCATTGGTGCTACCTGCGGGGAAGCGAGGCACTGCAAGGTGAGATAGAACTTGCCTGCTCGTCATAAATATGATCATCAGGGAAGGTCTCATTGCTCAGGTGACCTTTGACCAAAGCCTGGAAGACCTGCAGATTGTGGGGGAAACAGATTTCAGGCTGGGGATACAGCCTTCCTGGCCTCAAGCTTCCCATTTATAACGCAGTGGTGACTGCGGTGTCCACAGTGCAGAGGGGGAGATAGTGGATCTCCGAGCCTCACAGGACTGGTGCACACAGCAGCGTGAGCTGTTAGGTCATGGAGGTTAGTCATGTAAGTCCCAGGTTCCAGGCGTGAAGAAGGAGGGATGGCACTAACTAGGTCCCTCGGCAGGATCAGATCTAGTTGGTTACACAGGTTCAATTTTAGATCGGTTGCGTTTACTGTGGTCCACACAGATCTCCAGCATAGATACACGCAGAGCTCAGGTGACGGGTCTTTGCTTCTTCAGCTGGCACTGCTGATCAGCTGCTGTGGTGCCTGCCGTGGGCAGAGCAGCTGTGTGTGCTGGGAACTTCAGGGGAGTCAGGAAGAGGGAGGTCCTGGGCATCATCCTTAAAGGGAACCTGTGTGGCTGAGGATCGAATGGGAGGGGCCACAGGTGACTTCAGCTGGTGGCCCCCGGGGGGACGTGCCTGACCATCGTGCACGTTCTCCTTACAGACTCATGGAGAGATTTCTCATGGATGGATTGTATCCTTCAAGGTTTGAAATGCTGCATATATTGGGCCTTATTCATATTTGGATTTGCTATATATTAGGAGGGCGGTAGAGTGGCTAATAGTGCCTGCCAAAGGCCTGGATCCCTGTGCAAATCACTTTACCTATCTCACCTCAAAGCTTGGGCTCCTGATATTTAATAATTCTCTGGTGTGAATGAGCTCTATGAAATATGAGCTGCCAGCCCCACCCTCTCCCCATGAATCGTTCGTGCTGCAGGTTGGGAGTGAGACCTGCCTGGCAACCAGGATAGTTTACAAAGCTTCCCAGGTGAACCCACTGGGAACTGTGGGTGAGGGAGTTGGGGCGTTTCTTGCCTCACCTTCCATCAGGTCTCCCTTACACCCACCCACCTCCATGTCCTGTGTCCCAGGGGTGACTGCCCACGTCTTGCTGCTTCAGGAAGGGTTACCCGCAGGGGTCCTGTTGGGGTTTCACACTCAGGCCAACTACAGTTCACAGCTGCTCAGCTGTCTGGCTTGTGGTAGCTTTCTTCCCTGAAACGGTCATATTGCTAAAGTAGCACGTGGCGCTGCTTATGATAGCCTATCTGTGAAGTTCCGTTCCAGGGGTCCCCTCGGACCCAGGAGGTCAGGACACGCTGCCGGGCTCTCCCACTCGTCCTCGCCCATGGAGCTGGTGCCAGAGATACCTGAGGCTGATTCATTCCATATAAAATCGAAATACTGCCAGAAAGAAAAGGAGAGAAAGAGCCCATTCTGTTACACCAACCTCTCCCCTTTTTGTTCACCTTTGCTCCTTAACCTGACCACAGTCAGCCCCAGCAGCTATCCACGTATGCCCTGACCCTGTATAAGCACACAGCTACTGTGGATGGCAAGACCATTCTTGTGGGTGAGCAACACAATTACTCCAACTCTCAGGCAGGGGGTGGGGGGTCGGGGGTGGGAGGGAGACAAGGTCTGAGGGAGAGAATCCAGTGGGTGGAAATGAGATCCCAGTAGGGATGCAGGCGAGGGGTGGCAGGAAGGCCACCTGCTGAGAGCCTGGAGGCCTGCGAGGGGAGGAAGATGCAGGGGCTCATTTCCAGTGCTCTGACCTCCTGTTCTGATGGAGCCAGCGTCCAGACATAACAAACATGGTCTGAAAATTCTCTTCCACAAAGGGCTCTGACTTACCGTGAGGTGACAACCTTCCCCTTGGCCAGGCCCAACATCCTCCCTAACCGTGTTCACCATCTGCAGTCACCACACAGGGGGACATGGGGGTGGGAGGGAGCTTCTCCTTGGGGCTTCCTGTCTGCATTCTCCATCCTCCTGGCCCTGTGCCTCCTCTCATCCACCCACATGCACACAGGTGTGCACAGGCCTCTCAGCTCAGCCAGGCTCCCTGGGTCCTGATAGCACGCTGGGTGGACTCCATGTCCCCCATGCTTCCACGCAGACACCTGCGTGGAGATGCTCAGGGTCCCTGCCCTCCAGCCTCTCAGGCAGTCAGAGCTGTGTTCATATTGCAGACTTTTGGGACACGGCGGGCCAGGAGCGGTTCCAGAGTATGCATGCCTCCTACTACCACAAGGCCCACGCCTGCATCATGGTATGAGACCTGCTGGGAGGTGGGCGAAGACTCTGGGCAATTCTAGCCGGGGGGGGGAGGGGCAAGGGGCCCAGCAATACTGAGGGGGCTCCTGAGGTCTCCCATGACCATCCCTGGTGGTGCTCACTAAGGACAGACGCTGGGGGGCTAAAAGGAAAGCAGTTCTCAGGGGGCTTTCCCTCCCAAACCAGCCCTTTCCTCTCCCTCCCAGCCTTTATCTCGCTGTCTAGAACAGTATCCCGAGGTGCCCCCTGCAGCCCAGGCTGGGGTCATAGGGTCACAGCAGGACCGGAAACAGCACTGGGAAGAGCCAGGACATGAGAGATTGTGTCAGCCTGTCAGCCACTGTCCTTCAGGACCTGCCCCTGAACTCTCTGGTCCTACTCTCCCTTGAGTACAAAAGCCCTTGAAATTTTCCAGAATTTTAGCTAATGTCTGCAAGGGGACAGAAGAGGGTGGCAAGGTGAGGCAGAGAGGGCAATGTCATGCCAGGAGTCACACATGACCCTGGAGAGCAGGGAAGGTGGGTCCCAGCCGCTCTGCCTTAGTTCAGCCCTGGCCCTTGGAGCTCAGAGCTCACTTCTCTTCTCTCTGGGAGTGACCTCCTCTGGCCTCTGACACACCTCCATGGGCTCCTCTTGGACCCTCTTCTGGGGCTTGGCGTGCAGTCCCTCCTGCTGCATGGCCTGGCAGGTAGAAAGCACCTCTCTGATGACCACAAGGGGATCCCATAGTCCCAGAGGGAGCTGCGGTTCCTCCCTCACCTTGAACCTCTGGCAGGAGGGCTCCTCATCCCAGCCAGCTCCTTGGCTCCCACAATGAGGAGAGGAAGCTCCAGAAATAAGACCTGGGAAAAGGTGACTGTTGGATGGTGATCACGGGAGGCAGCCTGGTATGAAGCAGGAGTTTTGTCACAAGAATGCTTTACAAGAAGTCTGTTGGGATTTCAAGACAACCTGGTCACTTGTTGGCATTGGTCCTGGGAGAACCATGGATGAGCCTCCCAGGTGGACCTCCCGCTGTCCTGGATGTGACAGCTGCTGATCTACACCTGCCGCGTGACGCAAGGCCTGCTCCTGGTCCATGTAGTTCCCACGAAAGGCTGGGCCATCTAGAAGTAATAGCAGCCATTCCAGCAGGAGACAGGCTTGTCGTCACATCCCCTGTTGTGTGGGGTGGTTCAGGGCAGTGAGTTTATTCCAGAGGACAGACAGCTTGGAAGCAGGAGGCTGGCCTCCGAGGGCCTTGAGGGTCCCTGCACAGCAACTCGAGGCATTAGGGCAAATCTGAGGTGCTCACACTTCCTGCTGGTATTTTAAAGTAGGTAAAAACTACGAGTTTCAAAAAGTTAATAAAATTAAAAGCTACAAAATAATAAAATGTAAAAATTAACTTTTAAAAGTTTGCAGTACAAAGTGAACAGAAGGTTAGAGGCTTAGAGTTTAAAGTAAATAATAGTATCTAAAGTGAACTTCTGGAAACACTTTACATTTATTACAAAGGAATTTTAAAACACTTTCAGCAATAAAAATAATAGACTAAGGAAAAAGTTTACAGTTTTTTACAAACTATTGATTAGTAAGATGATACAACATGGTTAAAATAGATAAATAAATTAGGTGACAAGATGGAAAATAAGATTTTTAAAACCACTTTGATTCTGGGGGCTTTCCGGAGAAGGGCGGGCACAGGTACAGCCTCTGGTCAGAGAGACTGCAGCTCAGCAGGGGCCCAGTCCCAGTTCCCAAGCCTGTGATGTGCACCAAGCTCACTGCCCGTGTGGGCGAGTTGCCTAGGTGGCATATGGAGACGTTGACACACCCGAGCTACTTCTCTGCTTATTGCAGGTGTTCGATGTGCAGAGGAAAGTCACGTATAAGAACCTGGGCACCTGGTACACGGAGCTTCGGGAGTTCAGGCCAGAGATCCCGTGTGTCGTGGTGGCCAATAAAATCGATGGTAGGGCCACCCCTGGGTCTGGGGTCAGCAGTTCACGGGGACCCACCACAGGTTTCTTCCAGTTTTCCAGGGACATGAGTCTTCAATGATTCATCCTTCCCAAGACACAGCCATTGGTTGGAGGCCCTCACTCCCTTCCCAGTAAAGAGCCCACTTTCTGGAATGGGGCTGCCGGTGACCCACACTGCAAACCCCTCTCTCTTTCCCTGGATGGGCAGGCCTGTCTCCTACCTTCTCTCTACAGCTGACATAAAGGTGACCCAAAAAAGCTTCAATTTTGCCAGGAAGTTCTCCCTACCCCTGTACTTTGTCTCAGCTGCTGATGGCACCAACGTGGTGAAGGTAATACTGGTCTGCAGAGGTCAGACAGCCAGGTGGTGAAGGACAGGGAAACCACAAGAGAAGGACTGGCAGAGGGGGTGGGCACTGGGGCTGACAGGTAGGGGTCCCTGTGGCATTGACAGGGGAGCTAATGGGCCCATGGGTGGAGTCAGGCTGATGGGAAGAAAGGAAATTAAGGGGTGACTTTGCTGATATTGGACTTAAGTGTTGTGTGGACTTAAAACCTGGCCAGTGGGTCCAAGGCAAGCAGAGCACAGGTCACTGGCACCCATGGCCATGTTTTCCTTCCTCCCCAGCTCTTCAACGACGCAATTCGATTAGCTGTGTCCTACAAGCAGAATTCCCAGGACTTCATGGATGAGGTTTTGCAGGAGCTTGAGGTAGGTCAGGCCCCAGTGTTAGGGGGGATCCCCAAAAGGCTTCTCTTCAGAGGGTACGGAGCATAAGCCAACAGAGTGGCTCTTGCAGGCAGCACCTGCTGGCACATGCACCGCCGTGGATGTATCGCCGCAGGCAGGCAAGCATAGGGCCAGGCCTCACCCGAAACCTTGTCCACAGAACATTGATTTGGAGCAGAAGAAAGAGGAACTGCCAGACCAAGAGCAGTGTGGCAGCACCAAGAGCCTGCCTCCCTCCTGAGCCCGAGGATGCCTCTCCCTTCACAGCTCCGGCTCTGAACTGAGAAACTTCATGACCTTCCACATCCAACCCTCTACAGCCACCCCCTGTGCTGAAGGACAGGGACAGGGCATCACCATCCAGACCCTGACCAGGATTGGAGATCAATCCCTCTCTAGGGTTGGACAGAGAAGAGAATCTTGGAACCTGCTTCGTGTGTCTCTTAAATATAAGGAAATTTTGGTGTTTTTTTTTTGTCTCCCAGAACAGTTAAAAGCCCAACTTCAGCATGAGGCATTCCTTCCCATTCCAAGCAATGGTGGGACGTGGTGCCCAGGCAGCCAGGGCACAGACATGCCCTTCTCTCCAGTACCTGTGGCTCACTGATGTGCTTAGTGATCATCTTGTACGTCATTTCCACTGTATTTTTTATGTTTTCCTTTTACAATAAAGGTTGGATTACATAACCATTGAACACGTGCGTGTTTTGTGGGTCTGGTTTTCACTGGGCCAACAGCATGAAAGAATTTGCAGGTCTCCAACCGCCATAGTGCAGGAGACTGCCCTGATGTCTGGGGACACCCAGGTTAACTCTGTACTTACTGGGATAGAGACCACTCACTGCCACTGAGTGTTTTAAAAAGAATGAGTTTGGGGGGGGGGGGGACAAACTTTTCCCCTCTAAGTTACAGATGCTTACTACTATTTCTATTTAAGAGATTAAAGCTGAACAAGGATTTACAGGAATGTGTTACTCTGGTGAGGTGGGCTTTTAAAAACAATAAAAACAAAACACCTTTGAGTTACTGTAAATAACAAGTATTTTTAAATGTAATGACTTTATTGAGATGTATTTCAAATACCCTAAGGCTCACCATTGATACTGGTTTTACATAACCATTGTGCATCAGGGTCCTTCCAGGCAGAGCCTGAGGAGCCACCTCTTCCCTAACTTCCTGGGGCAGTTCTCTCAGAAAAGCAGTGGCTGGAGCAGGACAGGAGCAGAAGCAGAGCAGGTGTGGGCTCAGCAGGGCCAGCTTTCATCTCCCTGCCCTCCCGCTCAGGGATCCTCTGCAGGACAAGCTGCCCCACAGATCCCACTTGACACCAGGGTTTTGTCCAGTCATCCATGGGAGCAGGGGGGTGGATAGGTGGCTCACAGCCCCCAGGGCAAGCACAGCAGCTCTGAGTTACCCCCCAACACAAAGCAATTGTTCTGCAGGTTGCCAGCAACGTCCACACCACTCACCCTGCTGTTGCTCAGATCCACCTGCTTTGTAAAGTTCATTCTGTCTTGACTGATGCAAGAAACACCACCCTCAAAATTTTTTTGGTAATAATTTATTGAATTGGAATTTACATAGCAAAACCATTTTAACCCTTTGAGTGCCACCTGTCAATAAAGAGTGAACTATTAGCATCTAATAGTGACACTGCAGGAGGAGCGCGATCGCACTCCCGGCACTTTTGGCGAAAGACAGGAGTGCGATCACGCTCCCTGGTACTCTAGGGGTTAAAGTAAATACTACAGTGCCTCCGAAACCAGTTTGTCGTCAGCCTGCTGACTGAAGGGTCCCAGGTTCGATTCCGGTCAAGGGCATGTACCTGGGTTGCGGGCACATCCCCAGTGGGAGATGTGCAGGAGGCAGCTGATCGATGTTTCTCTCTCATCGATGTTTCTAACTCTCTATCTCTCTCCCTTCCTCTCTGTAAAAAATCAATAAAATATATTAAAAAAAATACTATAGTGCCATTTATACAGTTACAATGTTGAGCAACTCTTACATCCAGTTCTAAAACATTTCCATCTCTTAAAAGTAAAACCCTTTACGCATTAAGTCATTTCTCCTTCAGCCCCTGGCAAATACAAATCTGTATCTGTCTCTATAGATTTATCAATTCTGGACATTTCATATAAATGGAATGATACAATATGTCACCCTTTGTCCTTCAGTTGCATAATGTATCCAGATGTAGCCATTTATCATGTTCTTCATTCCATGTCGGAATAACAATTCATCCTATCTAAAAAAAAGTAATATGCAAATTAACCATCACTCCATCACTCCATCACAAAGATGGTGGCAGCCACTGAGCTGAAGCAAGCAGGAGGTTTGGGTTGCCCATGGTGATGGAGGAAGCCAAGCTTCCCGCCTGCCCTGGCCAGCCCTGGCCAGTCAGCTCTGCTCAAGGCTACAAATTTTCCATTATAGAAGATAAATAAATTCCAGATACCTGCTGAAAAAATTGAAAAAAAGGACAGGCTGGGAGCTTGGGTCTCCAGGGGGCGTGGCCAGCCTGAAAACGGCAATCAGCCCCTCACCCGGGCTGGCCACAGCCCTATGGGATGAGGGTCCCCACTGGGGGAGCTTGATCAGCCTGCAAACAGCCATCAGCCCCTCCCCAGGCTGGCCAGGCACCACAGTGGGGACCCCCACCCTGAAGGGGATGTGGCCAGCCTGAAAACAGCCCTCACCCAGGCTAGCCAGGCACCACAGTGGGACCCCACCCCTCCCCGAAGGGGCTGTGGCCAGCCTAAAAACGGTCCTCTGCCCCTCACCCAGGCTGGCCAGGCACCCCAGCAGGAACCCCCCCCCCCAAGCAGGTGGACATCCCCTGACGGGTCCCAGACTGCGAGAGGGTGCAGGCCAGGCTGAGGGACGCCCCCACCAAGTGCACACATTTTTGTGCACTGGGCCTCTAGTTGTATTTATTAACAGTTTGTTTTCTGTTTTTCTTAATCCTCACCCGAGGATATTTTTCTATTGATTTTTAGACAGAGTGGAAGAGAGATATAAAGACAGAAATATTGATTTGAGAGAACACATCAGTTGGTTGCCTCCTGCATGCCCCCTGACCTGGGAAGAACCTGCAACTGAGTTACATGCCTTTGACCGGAATCAAACCGTGGACTCTTCAGTCCACAGGCCGCTGCTCTATCCACTGAGCCAAACCCACTAGAGCCACAACAGTTTATTGTTTCCTAGTTGATGGACAGTTGGGCTGTCTCTATCTTTCAGTGACATGCTGTCACAGGTACTTATGTGAGCATCAGTCTTCAGTTCTTTGGTGTCTTAGCCAGCTCAGGTACACTAGTTCTGAGGCCTCCAAACTCAGATATGGACAGGGATCTTGTGTCCTGAAACTTTGCTAAACTCTTTTATTAACTTTACAAGTTTTTCTGTGCAGTCAGCCACTGCCTGCTGCCACTCAACAAGAGCTACTGGGCAATCTGTAGATGGCTGTTATTTGTATTTGGCTTGGAAGTGCCCAGGCGAGGCCAAATTGTGAAGCAAGGCAGGCTGGTGCTAGTGCCAGGTCTTGGGCTCTTATTGATAGGTTTGGGGCATGCTGATACCAGCTGCTGCTTGTTTAAGAGATTGTAGGAAAGTCTGAAGCCTGAGCCAGGACAGGCCATTCATATGGAAAAGCCGCTGCAAACAGCTTGGGTGGGGCTGCAAGTAGGATGGGGTGGGATCTCAGGGAATCACCAGGGTGGAGCAGACAGTGTGAGCTAGGGTGATGGAAATTCAGATATGGCTGCCAGTCAGCTCTGGGACAGGAGAGGTCCCAGCATAGGAACAATGACCCCTCAGAGCACCTCCCTCCGGGAGAAATCTGTTCCTGCCCCAATGCCAGACAATCCAGTTCCTCTCAGTATTTCTCTGGTTCCCCCAATGCCACCACCCAGCACTAGAGCTCAGAGGGATAGAGTCCAAGTAAGTCTGTGTGCTGGCCCTTTAAGAGGAACTGCCTAGGTCTCCAGCAGCTTCCGTATGTCATTGACCCACACTCCCCACTGGTTTTTACAACCCAAAGTTACAGGGACTTCTCTTCCCTGCTCTGGAACTCTGGGCTGGGGGTCTCATATGGGGCTGGGACCCCTTGCTTCTCAAAGGAGGCCTCCAAAGCAGAGATCTCCCTCCCAATTAAAAACACATGTCAGAGCAGCCAGGTCCGTGCCTCTGTCTCTCCATGTCCGTGCCTCTGTCTCTCCATGTCTTTCTTCTTTACTTCTCTAGTTGTAGGACTTCCATTCAGCCAGATTTCAGGCAGTGCTGAATAATGATCATTCTATATTTTAGTTGAAATTTTGATGTGGTTGTGGGAGGTGGCAAGTACCTGCATTTACCTCTGCCACCATCTTGGTTCTCCTCTCACTAATTTTTTTTCTTTTCTATTTTAAATATATTTTTACTGATTTCAGAGAGGAAGAGAGAGGGAGAGAGAGAGAAGCATCAATGCTGAGAGAGACTCACTGATCAGCTGCCTTCTGCATGCTCCACACTGGGGATTGTGCCTGCAATCTGGGCATGTGCCCTGACTGGGAATCGAAACCTGACCTCCTGGTTCATAGGTCGATGCTCAACCACTGAGTCATGCTGGCCAGGCTATTTTTTTTTTTAATCTTCACCTAAGGATATGCTTTCATTGATTTTAGAGAGAGAGGAATGGAGAGAGAGAAACATCGATGTGAGAGAGTAACATTGATTATTTGCCTCCTATATGCAGCCAGATAGAGATCAAACCCTCAAACTGGGTCTATGCTCTGACCAGGAATCAAACCTGCCACCTTTGGGTATACAGGGAAAGCTCCAACCAACTAAGTCACCTGGCCACAGCCCAGCACTATTTTCTGAAGGCACTCCCTTTGAATGGTTTTGCCACCCTTGTCAAATATCAATTGGTCATAGTTGTATGTGTTTATTCTGGACTCGCACTGCTATTCCTTTGGTTTGGACGTCTATCCTTATCCCAATACTGCATGTTTTAATTGCTGTAGTTCTGCAGTACTGTTTTGAAATTGGGAAGTGTGAATCCTTTACCTTTATTCTTTTTAAAGATTGTTTTGACATCTGTGTCATGCCAGCATGGCCAAAGGTGAACCTGAGTGGGGGCGGTTGAAAGGCTTAGACAAGACAGACAAGAGAATGAAAGCTGGGTCTCGGTAGGATGCTGCTTCTCTGAGAGACAGCGACAGCACCCACAAGCCATGTCTTTATATTATAGCCAGATTCCACGAGGCAAAGTAAGGGCTTGGTCAAGATGTTTACAACATTCTCGTGGGTTTTGATCCTACTCAATTACATGCACCTGAACTCTATCAAGCCCACATCACTCAGGCACATGGGGCCACGTGTTTGGACCATAGGCTCAAGCTTACAGCTATAGCTGTTGGCTAGAATTGTGCTGGGAGGGCCGTGCCCTCCAGGGTTGGACTTGCACGTGGCAATGAGAGGACTGTGCTCTCTCATTAGTCCAAGGCTTGAACCTGTCCAAAACACTGTAGCTGCTAACCACAACATCTTAACACTATTAAGTCTTCTAATCAATGAACACTGAGTGTCCATCCATTTATTTTGGTCTTGAATTTCTCTCGGTGATGTTTGTAGGTTTCATGTACAAATCTTTCCCCTCTTTTTGTTGTTGTTGTTAATTTTCACCCGAGGATATTTTCCCATTGGTTTTTCAAGAGAGTGGAAGGGAGGGAGAGGAGAGAGAGAAAGGAACATTGATGAGATAGAGACATTGATCAGTTGTCCCCTCTACACACCCCAATCAGGATCAGGGATCAAACCCACAACCCAGGCACATGCCCTTGACCAGGACTCAAACCCATGACCCTTCAATGTGTGGGCCAATGCTCTAACCACTGAGTAACACTGGCCAGGGCCCAGTCTTTCACCTCTTAATTAAATTTCTTTCTAGGTATTTTTTGGATGCTATTTTCTTTTTTGAGTTTTCATTGCTTGTTATAGAAACACAGCTGATTTTAGTGTGTTGATCTTGTGCCCTGAAACTTTGCTAAATTCTCATTAACTTTAGTAGTTTTTCTGTGAGTACTTTGGGATTTTCCATACATAGAATCATCATGGATATATGGGAAAGAGTTTCACTTTCGTCCTAATCTGGATACCTTTTTTAAAAAACATATGTTTTATTGATTTTTTTTTACAGAGGAAGGGAGAGGAATAGAGAGTTAGAAACATCGATGATAGAGAAACCTTGATCAGCTGCCTCCTGCACACCCTGCACTGGGGATGTGCCCCCAACCAAAGTACATGTCCTTGACCGGAATCGAACCTGGGACCCTTGAGTCCACAGGCCGACACTCTATCCACTGAGCCAAACAGGTTAGGGCATGGATACCTTTCTTTTTGTTTTCCTGCCTAATTTCTCTGACTAGAATTTCTAGTACTATTTGAATTAAAGTTGCAGGCATCCTTGTCTTATGCCTGGTTTTAGGGGGAAATTTTTCAGTGTTTCAAAACTGAAAACAATGTTATTTATGATTTTTTCATACGGCCTTTGTCATGTTGTAGATGTTCTCCTCTATTTCTAATTTTCTGAGTGCTTTTACTGTTAATCTTTTTCGGCATCAGTCAAGATGACTGTGTGGTTTTTTCAACCTCAATCTAGCAATGTGGTGTATTATATTGATTAATTTTTGTATATTGAACCACCCTTGCATTCCTGTGATAAATCCCATGTGTTCATGGTGTATAATTATTTTACTTCAGCAATACATTAAAAGGATCATTCACAATGATCAAGTGGGATTTATTCATGAGATGAAAATTTGATTCAGTATTTTCAAATCAATTAACATCACATAAACAAAATGAAGGATAAAAATCATATACGCATATCAATAGATGCAGAAAGCATTCCACTTCTGAGTGTTCACCCAAGAAGTGGAAGCACATGTTTATACAAATGTTCCCACACAGAAACTAGAGGTAGGTCCTTTGTGATTTGTTACCAAGAATATAGTTTCTACAGCAAACCCCACAAGGTAACCTGTTTCTTGATGAATTTTCTATGCATTAATGATGAATGACTTCCATTTTTCCCATTTCCATTTAAAAATTACAGTCATTGGGATGTTTACTCTGATCAAGTTCACAATGAGAAATCCCTCCCCTCCGTTGGTATTGTACATCTGTTATTCCTGACAGGCCCACCTTTCTGGAGTTGGACTTATACCTGTGTACTTTCAGTTGCTGTCAAGCATTTTGTTATTGTACTTAGCAGTTAAGACTCATCATGAATTCTATTTCAGCAAATACTTATCATTTGCCTGACCTTCCCACAAGGGAAGTCTCTGATGGTGTACCCGAAAGCCTCACTCACACTTCCCTCCAGGCGGACATCCACGTGTCCACCACCACCACCGTCCATGAGGAGACAGGATGAACTAAGGACAAGGGTTCAAGCATGTGCAGGGGAGAGGGCTGAAGAATCCATTCTGGGTCCCAGAAGGCTCCGCAGAGAAGGGGTGAGGGGAACTCCTGGTACAGGGCTCCTCCACTGCTTGCCCAGACTCCTCTATGCCCCCCGATGCCCACGTCGAGGCACAACCTGCCCCACCACTTCCACAGGCAGGCCCACTAGCTCTGGCTCTGGCTCAGGAACACCCAGGGAGGGCAAGAGTGGGTCCTGTGTTGCTGCAGTTACTGTCTCTGCTCTTTGGACCATGTGGCTCATAATTTGGCTTCTGTCTTGTCCTGTGACCAGCACACTGGGTTTTGTTCAGTGTTTAGCAGGTGACTAGTATCTGGCACCAGGGTTAAGAAATGAGCTTTAGAAGAGTCAGTCAAAACCAGTGGAATGGAAAATCATGCCAGCTCCAATCTGAGCAATGCCAGCTCTTAGCCAACATGATAGAATTTGTTTTTTTAAAAATTTTTATTTAAACAAATGTCACCACACTACAGAGCTGTGGGCAACTAAGCCTCCTGTGTGGCCTAAGCATTTCAGGGGTCATAAGTGGACAAACAGTGGGCACCTAGGTGCCCCTTGCAGGTGAGTATAATGTTGTCCAGCAGTATCTCATCGCCAGCCCACATGCATGTGCGTTTCCAGGTCAGCTCTGCTCTGCATCTTCCCAAGGCCACGTAGCTGGTGAGGATAGAACAGGGGGTTTGTTTGTACCCAGGCAGATGGGCGAGTCTGGAAAACAAAGACTCATGGCTGCTTCCTCTGTCCACCTTGCAGCCCAAGCAAGAGGAGAACAGTCCCTCAGCCTCTTGCGCCCAGGCTTCCTCCACTTGCTCCTGCACCGTCATCCTGGGACTATCTTGCACCTGACACACAGTCAGCTTCCTGGACCTGGGCACCTGGGTGCTTGCCAGGAGCCAGGAGTGTTTTTTAACCCCGCAAAGACAGTTTGATTTCTGACCCCACCGGAGTGGACAGCTGACCAACCCCATCAGAATTTCTTTCCCAGGAATTTGCAAGTGGATACAAGTGATTCTGGTTGAGTGCAAACTTCAGGTGGTTGGCTACTCTACAGAAAGTCCAGACGAGGGTTGTTCCATAGGTTCCTCACCATTCCTGGTGTCTGCTGCTGGCCCTTCCTATTGGTTCTGTGTGACACCTTTGCATCCTCATAACACCTCATTTTCCCTCATCACTTAAATAGCTTAACTTGGTTTCTCTCTCTTATGACAGGAAGTCTTAAAATAAGGACTCCCAAGTGGTAAGGAAACCATTAAAAGCTCACTCACAGGTATCCAAAAGTACCTGCCATTGCAACCCTGGAAAGCTCTGGAAAATCATAATTTTTCCAATATGCTTGAATCCAGGAACTAATAGAGTTGAGCCACAGGCCAGAAATGAGCTTGAACAGACAATCTCCTGCTAGAGCAACAGCAAGTTGGGTCTGTGGTGGACATTTGTCGCTTGGCTGCCCAGTCACCAGACACCCTTTGTGTTCTGGGGACCCCACCCTTCCACGCCCAGTCCTCTCATGGATCTGTCTCCATACACTAGGACAGTGTGTCTCCCCTGGAGCTGCCCCACACCCTTCTTCCCAGTCAGACCACCTTATAGGAGCCTTTTCCAGACCTCACCCCCACTGATTTAATGAACAGAGGGCTAAGTGAGAAAGACCATCCCTGACCCACGTGCCCAGGTCAATTTGTTCATTTTGAAAATCAAGGTTAAAAAACACAATTGACATAGTGTACAACAATCCACCTGTTGAAGTGTGAAGGAGGGTAGAGTTGATGTGGGTTTGGGTTCAGTTGGGGAGGGCAGATAAGAAAAAGTCCAGGAGATTAAAAATGGCGGCAGAGTAGGAGGATGCTGCATGGACATGCTCCCAGGAACAAGCTGGAATTACAACTGAAATACAAAAAGGCTTCCTGAACAATCAATAGAAAACCCATAAGAGAGAACCTTGATACCCAAGGACCGAAGGTGGACACCGCATAGAGACTGGTAGGAGGGGCGGAGGCATGAAACGACTGGCTGGGCACCCACAGATGGCAACTGAAGTCCCAAAGAGATATTTCAGCTGTTGGGGAGGGGGAGCCACTGAGAACTCTAGGATCTAATCCTGAAGCTGGGCTCCCCAGCAGAGAGCACCAAACTGAGGAGGGTGCCCACAAAACATCTAGCTGTAAAAAGCAGTGGGGTGCTGTCTGCCAGGGAGTGGCAGCTGAAAGTTCAGGCACTCTCTTAAAGGGCCAACACACAAAAATTCCCTGTAGAGCCATCCACTTGGTGTTCTGGCAGAGGGAGTGTGAAGTGGACTGGAGCTGTGAGAGCAGAAAGATAGTTGACACACCCTATTGGAAAACACCTTGCCTTGAGGCCACTTTAGAGATTAAAAATAACAATTAGCCTCCAGGTAGAAGCAACTGCCCCACCCTGTTGAAAAAACTCTCACCACACCTGAGGATGATTGCCTGGGGGTAATTCAAGTCAGCATCCTATTAGTCTGTAGACAGAGGCAGTCTCTGGAGACTTTGAGTCTTTGCCTGATCCAATTAGTCAGAAGCATCCTTTAACATTGCCCTGCACTGGAGATTGAGAGGTGTAGAGGATCTACCTAATAAATAGTCACAAACAAAAACAACCAAAATGAGGAAACAAAGAAACAACCTCAAATAAAAAAACTAGCAAATTCTCCAGAAGAAGAGATGAATGAAGCAGATATAAGAAATTTATCTGAAACAGAGTTCAGAATAATGATGTTAAAAATGCTCAACAGTATGAAAAAAGATATAGTAATTATGAAAAGAGAACAGTCTGAGGTAAAGAATGACATAAAACATTGGAAGGAATACACAGCAGATTAGGGGAAGCTGAGGATTGAATCAGTGAATTAGAAGACAGGTAATATCTATATCAATTAGAGAACCAAAAAGAAAAGACAATTAAAAAACAGGAGGACAGCTTCAGAGAGCTGTGGAACAATGTGAAACGTAACACCATTAGAATAGTAGGTGTGCCAGAAAAGGCAGAAAGGGAGAAAGGAATAGAGAAGGTGTTTGAATAAATAATGGTAAAAAACTCCCCTAACCTGGTAAAAGGAAAAGTCACAGAAGTTCAGGAGGCACAGGAAACCCAAACAAGAAGAACCCAAACAGACCCACGCCCAGACACATAATTAAAATGCCAAAAATTAAATACAAAGAGAAAATCTTAAAGGCAACAACAAAAAAGAAAACTTACCTACAAAGAAGTTCCCATAATGCTGACACCTGATTTCTCATCAGAAACTCTACAGACCAGAAAGTACTCAATGTAATGGAAAGCAAGGATCTGAGACTAAGATTACTATATCCAGCAAGGCTATCATTCAAAACAGACAGTCAAATAAAGAGCTTCCCAGACAAAAAAAAAAAAAAAAAAAAAAAAAAAGGCTAAAGGACTTCATCACCACCAAGCCAGCATTACAAGAAATGCTAAAGGGATTGTTGTAAGGGATTGCTGAGAAGAAGAAACAGAGAGAGAAACCTAGCCATACAGAATAAAATGGCTATAAATAAGTACCTCTCAATAAAAACCCCAAATGTAAATGGATTCAATGCTCCAGGTGTAGGGTAACTAAATGGATACAAAAACATGACCCAACTATATGGTGTCTACAAGAAATCCACATCAAAACAAAAGACACACACACAGGATGAAAGTGAAGGGATGGAAAAATTTTTTCCATGAAAATGGAAAAGAAAAAAAAAGCTGGAGTAGCAATACTCATATCTGACAAAATAGACTTTAAAAGAATCATGCTAAGCAAAATAAGCCAGTCAGAGAAAGATAAATATCATATGATCTCACTCATTTGTGGAATGTAATGAACAACATAAACTGATGAAAAAAATAGAGCTGAAAGGAGGGGGATATACTAGATTATAATAGAATTAATCCTGTTATTTGCAGATTTTTAATAGTTCTTATAACTTTTGTGATGTCATAACATGTTAGTACAGTTTTGGTAATATTATACTTAAAAATCCTTTTATTCTTGAAATATTAATGTTTATTGCATGTAATATTATATGTAAGATATTTTTCTTGCATAATTGGTGTTTATTGCATGTAACAATATCATTTAAAATTGTTTTTCTTGAGATATTAATGTTTATTGCATGTAACATTATTTAAGGTCATTTCTCTTGAAATATTAAGGTTTATTGCATGTAACATTAAAAAAAAAAGAATGAGGAGTTAAAATCAGAGCCTGACTCTACCCAGTGAGTGACTGTGACCATGGAACTGTGTTTTTATACTTTTAAGCTTATGTTTGCTTTTTCTGTTATTGGGTCTCTTTCTATGGAGTAAAGAGAACAGTCAGTCTCTTAGGCAATCTCAGAAGGCACGAGGCTAGGAAGAGACAAAGTAAGCCAGAGAAGGGGGAGTGTTTGTTGGAAGCAACAGGTAGTGTTTTAGAACAGAACTGAACGCGAGATCACCCAGGGCACTTGGTAGGGATACAGGATGTGATAATAGTAGAAATTTGTATGTGTTGGACTCTTACCAAGCACTGATACAGTCTATATCTAAAAGGGAGATTCCCAGTTAAAAAAAAAAGGCAAATACACCAAAATCCTCTGTTAAACTAAATGAGCCCCCACCAAAGTCTATCATATTCTCAGAAATTCCTATACAAAATCCATGATAAGGCATATATATATTTCAGAGAGGAAGGGAGAGGGAGAGATAGAGACATCAATGATGAGAATCATTGGTCGGATGCCTCCTGCACATCCCCAACTGGGGAGTGATTGAGTCTACAACCCGGGTATGTGCCCTGACTGGGAATCGAACCGTGATCTTCTGTTTTATAGGTTGATGTTCAACTGATGGGGAATAGAAGACATTCGGGGCGGGGGGGGGGGGGGAAGACCTGTTTCCCTAATTACTCCCAGTTTACAAAGGGACCGTAAGCCAAGAATGCAGCCGCTTAGCTGGAGGGGAGGTCTCTAGCACCACCCGGACCAGGCGTGTAGAGACAATCTGACTTGCCCATTCTGACTGACTCAGGAGGGGCTGTGGAAGCCCATCACAAAAGCCTGGTAGTTAGGAAACAGATAGAAAGCAAAGAAACCGAAGGGTATAAAGGGAAAGCTTCCTCCACATTCACAAACTCGGGATTTGGAGAACTGACCCTGAGTCACTGTCCCAGTACATGTGAAACATCTGAAAATAAATGGGTTTACCCTGGACCTGAGTCCTCCCTGTGCATTTTTCAGTCGCCTGGTAAATTCCGTAACACAACCACTGAGACACGCCGGCCCGACAAGGCTCATTGTTAACATGTACCATTAGGTGATTCTATTGTGTGTGGTCCACACACTTCGAGAAACACAGTTCTATGATATTTTATTTTTCTATGAATTTTTTATAATTAAATATTCTGCTTTTAAAATAAAAATAGATGTTTTTTGAGAAATAAAGACAATTTTTTTAAAAAGTCCAGAAAACATCTCTTCTTAGAGAAATATTGCTTTATTTACTTATTCATCTTTCTTTTCCTCCCCCGGGAGTGAAGGTTTCACTAGGCCTTTTGACAGTAGGGTCAGCTCTTGGAGGCCTGTGGCCTCCATTTCCTGATGGCCTCTTCCCATAAAACTCCTCGTGTTCCCCTTCAGTGTCTCTATGAGTTGCTGGAGTCGTTTGGCAAAAGAAGGAGCTTCGGTAGGTTTAGTGGAAGGTGGAGGTGGTTGGGGTGGTGTTGGAGGGGGTGGAGGTGGGGATAGGGCTGGGGGTCGGAGTAAGGGTGCGGTTGGGGGTTGGGGTGGGAGTAGGGCTGGGGGTTGGGGTGGGGGTAGGGCTGGGGGTCGGGGTGAGGCTGGGGCTGGGGGTCGGTATAGGGGTAGGGCTGGGGGTCGGGGTGGGGCTGGGGCTGGGGGTCGGTATAGGGGTAGGGCTGGGGGTCGGGTTGGGGCTGGGGCTGGGGGTCGGTATAGGGGTAGGGCTGGGAGTCGGGGTGGGGCTGGGGCTGGGGCTGGGGCTGGGGCTGGGAGTCGGTGTTGGGGTAGGGCTGGGGGTTGGGGTGAAGGTAGGGCTGGGGGTCGGGGTGAGGGTGCGGCTGGAGGTCGGGGTCTGGATGCAGGTGGCCTGAGAGGAAGTGGTTGAGGAAAGTGTTGGAAGTACCAAGGAGGGTTAGCAGAAGGGACTTGAGTGGGGTTTGTGGCCGTACTGGGAGGGGCAGGGGTGCCCTGCTGAGCCGGCTGAGCCATCTGCAAGGCCTGGATACCGATCTTGGAAGCAATCCAGGTCAGATAAGGCCAGGTGGATGTGTAGATTCCGGGGCGCTTGGCTCGGGCACAGCCTACCCCCCAGCTCGTGATTCCCACGACCACATAGGCGTCCTCCGAGCCTCTGCACATGAGCGGCCCACCACTGTCCCCCTGCCAGAAGGACACGGGAGTCACTCTCCGCTGAACCAAGAGTCACTTCTCCCTGTCGCCCAGGAGGGCCACAGGCTCTGGGCAGACAACTTCTGCAGCCACACAGTTTTCCGCTCCCAGAAACGCAGCTGGCTGTGGTGGAGGGTCCGTGGGGATGTGACGGGTGTGGCCACCAAGGGTTTCCTCCCGGGGAGGAGGAGATGAGGAACTCACGTGTCCATGGAGGCACACGTGAGCGTGTGTGTGTAAGTGATTGGAAGGGCTTATATTCTGGGGAAGGACATACACGTTCTGTCTGGAGCCGTGTTTCGGTGATGTGATCGTAGTGTGAGGGTGGGAGAAGGTACTAAAGGTGGGGGTTGGTTCTCTGTAGGGGCAGCTGGTGTTGTCACCGCCCATGTTCATTGTGACCGTAGACATGCAACCAGGGAAAGGGTCACTAGATCAGGTCCCCTGAGTGCATGGAGCTGAGGGATCCAAAAAGGAGGTGGCCATACGGGCCTGGGCACCCCCAGGACAGTTACCTGGCAGGTGTCGATGTTGCCTTCAGGGTAGCCTGCGCACACGTTGGTGGAGCGAATGCGCCCTCTGTACCACAGGGTCGAGTTGCACAGGTTGAGGTCGAGGATGTCCACTCGCGCCTCCTGCAGCACAGGTGACATCTTGCGGTCTACAACCAGGGACTCGGTGGTCAGTGATCTCGGAGACACGCTGGGGAAAGCCCTGCCACCACCCCGCACAGCACCCTCCTCATCCTGAAATGCTCGATTTAAACCCAGACCCACCCTCCCCTTCACACAGCAGACCAGCGAGGGGTGGGGCGGTGTCCCAGGGCGCATGCCTAGAGGGGGGACAGAGAGAGAGTCTGGACAATGAACAGAGGGATGTCGGGTGGGCGGTGTCGCTGAGATGTATGTTCGTGGTAGCTGATGGACCGTGGAGATCAGTTGGCACCAGGCTGTGCTGAGCACTGTGGGGCCCACGGGTGTCGTGTCACGTAGTCACCGCAGCAACCTCATGGCTTCTGCACGCCAGCTCCCTGCCCGGTCAGGAGCCTGGAGCACCGCCTGCCTGCGTTGCAGCAGGGATGTGCTGTGGCCTGGATTCAGAACCAAGTCCAGTTCTGGCTGTCAGTCGCCCTCCCTGTGGTCCCGTCAGGACTCCTCCACCCTCTTGGACAGGACCCCCCAGGTGGGCTGGCGAGCCCCGCCCCATGAGCAGGCCCCTCTCTGTTCCCAGGAAGTCATGAAAGAGAAGAAAGGGGCACCCCCGTCAGCACCAAGTCAGGCCTTCCTGTGCAGACACTCTGTGGGTGCCCCTGGGTTGGGAAGGGCCAGCCTGTCTGCATGGGAGCAAGTCGGCCACACAGAGCCTGAGCACCACCAGCTGCCCCGTCTTGGTCAGGGGGTCCCACAGACAGAGGTCCTGATAGCAGCTGCTGCTCTGGCCCCATAGCCCAGAGGGTGGGTTTGAACACCCACCATCTGCAGCGCAGACGGGGGCGTAGACAGGTAAGGCCTGGCGGAGGGGCGGGTGTGGACCATGCTACGTGGGCCAGAAGGGAAGACAGGACCCCACGGAGCACGTGGGTGGGGGCGAGGCACACAGCCGATGGCTCTGATGTTTCCAATCCCTTCGGCCCCACCTTCCCTGACCACCAAGCGGCAGGCCCAGTCTGCGCATGCTCCGCCCTGGGGTAGGGGTGACACCGAGATAGCGACCACAGAGGCTCCTTAGCCAGCGAGCTGCCCGTTCTGTCTATGGCAGAGCCTGAGCCCAGAGAGCCAGAGATTCGTTGTGAAGAGCCTGGTGTCCTCAAGCAGAGAAGGGTTTTCTGGATCCCCAGGCCCTGTTTCACAGGACGCATGCTGACAGCCCGCCCTCCTCAATGGGAAAGGAGAGGGCTCAGAGTGTGTTCCACGGACAGGTGGAAAGGAAGGTGTGGAGGAAGGAGGGCACAGGAGTGGGAGCCTGAGATTTCTTTGACCCAGCCTTAGGGGAGGGGGACTGAGGGGGAATGTGTGTGCCAAAAAAACGATAGAAATCCCATTAGGTTTAGAGGGATTCTAGGACGAAAGAGGCCTTGCAAGACATCCAGGCTGCAGCTGGAGCCTGCACTCCCCAGCAACACGATAGCACGAACCCTGACATCAGCCTCTGGGACTGCATGCACCTCGGAGGCTGGTGGTTGGGTGAGTGGGCAGGGCAGGTCCAGGGAGGGAAGGTCAAAGGTCAGCAGAAGCCAGTGGTAGCCAGGGCACCTGCGGGAGACACTTTTCCTGGGGAGACAGGTGGCAACCCTATCAGAAACTGAGCAAGCTTCAGGGAGGGGATGAAGAGTTAGGGAAGAGTCCCGGAATTACTGATTCTGGGGGTAGCAACAAAAGCTGAGTTTTAAACTCCACAAGATAACAGCCTGGAATTAGAAAGCCTAAAGGGTCTGTTATCAGGTAACAGAAGAGCATGAGAGGTAAGTTAGCGTCAATCATATCTTCACATCCCTGGTGTGACGGGGTAACAGTCAGGCGGCCCCCTGTGCAAAGCGCTGCCCTGCCGGCTCAACCTTCCTGCCACGGAGACCGAGACAGCAGACACCCCCCACCCCCCGCCCTCCTCCCTCTCCCTTCTGCAGGGAAACCCCACAGCAGCTGTGATGGGTGGGGAGGATTTGGGAGCTATGACTCCCAAGGGTGGGGTAGACGGCCTGGGCTATGGCCTTTCCACTCACAGGTGGGGAAACTGAGGCCAGAGAGAGAAAGGACCGGCCTGCGGCCACAAAACCCCACTTAGAGCTTCTCTCCCCGTTTCAAAAATGCAGCACCAGTGGCCCTGGGCAGGCACTCGGCTCTCGCCCTCAGTTTCTCCAGCTGGAAAGGGGCAGAGGTCGCACCCACCCAAGGCCCCCCACATACCCTTTCTTTTTTTTTTCTTTTGTTTAATATATTTTATTGATTTTTTACAGAGAAGAAGGGAGAGAGATAGAGAGTCAGAAACATCGATGAGAGAGAAACATCGATCAGCTGCCTCCTGCACATCTCCTACTGGGGACATGCCCGCAACCCAGGTACATGCCCTTGACCGGAATCGAACCTGGGACCTTTCAGTCCGCAGGCCGAGGCTCTATCCACTGAGCCAAACCGGTTTTGGCCCCCCACATACCCTTTCACCTCACAGTGCGCTGAGGGAACACTGCGCAATGCCCCCCGGAAGCCTCTCCCGTACTCACCGTTCTCACTTGAGAAGCCCCAGCCAGTCACCCAGCAGGACTGGGACGCTCTGGGTGGGCCGGCCTTAAACGGAGGCAGGCAGGCCGATCCAACGAGGCTCCCACAGACCACGGGAGGGGTGACCTTCATGAGAGCAATGTCGTTGGCCTCTGAGATGGAGGAATATCTCTCGTGAAGGATGATTTTCTCCACAAATCTCTCCTGGAGGGGTGCTTTCACGGGCCCGGTGCTGCCATACTCGAGTTCCCTTGCTCCGAAAATCAGTCTCCAGTCGTATGGTTTTCTGTGCGCACAGAGGACCAGGTCATTCCCGCCTGGCGCCTGGCACCGGCTGCGCCCGAGACCCTCAGCCCTCTCCTCGCAGAGGTCCCCTCGACATGCTGTCAGGTGGCCGCTGGGCCCAGAGCTCCAGGACACTCTACATGGAGACATGCCCCCCGCAAGAAGGTCCCTGACAAGAGCCCTTGGGAAGACCCCCTGCCCGCTCCCACACCTACTTATTGAGCCTGAAGCAGTGAGCAGCGGTGAGTACCCACTGGGCATTCAGCAAGGTGCCTCCACAGGCATGGTACCTCCGGCTGTTGTGGTAGGTGAAGACCTGCAGGCTGACCATCCAGGGCCACGCCCCGTGAGCAGCAGCCTGGCCTCCGACCACACGTGTGGTCGCTTGAAGGGTCTGCCTGAACGGTAGCCCACAGGAGCCACTGAGGAGAGACCACGGGCATAGATGAGGCCGAGAGCAGACACAGCCTGTCCTTGTGCCTCAACTGAGAGCAGGGATATGGGGTTTAAGAGTGGGAAAGATCACCCGGCCAGCGTGGCTCTGTGGTTGAGCATCGACCTGTGAACCAGGAGGTCACAGTTCGATTCCCGGTCAGGGCATATGCCCGGGTTGCGGGCTCGATCCCCAGTAGGGGACATGCAGGAGGCAGCCAATCAATGATTCTCTCTCATCATTGGTGTTCCCATCTCTTTCTCCCTCTCCCTCCCTCCCTCTTGAAATCAATAAAAATATTTTTTTGAAAAAAAAATCTTAAAAAAAGTGGGGAAGATCTGGGAACACGAAGGCAACTTTTGGTGTAGGGCCAGAGGGGGTGTCATGAGGGACATGTTGTGGGGCTGTGACGAGGCAGGAGCCACAGGCTCCAGGAAATGTAGTGAGGGCTGTGACTTCTTGGGTCTTGTGGGTGTAGCCACAGGTGGGGGGAGAGGGTGCCACAGGCAGCTGGGAAGATGGACAGTGAGGGCCATAGAAGTTGGGGGCCAGGGGCTCGGGGAGGCTGACATGGGAGTGCAGGGTGCCATGGCCTGGGGTCTTCAAAACCAGACTTTGGGGTTCAGGATTAGCTTAGGCAGTGACAGGAGAGGTGAGGACCTTGTCAGATGGAGGGACCCCTGGTGTAGGGAGGCTGTGGGGGTCAAGAGGTGGGATCGGTGTCACAGGTGAGAGGCCATACTAGTTTGGGACTTATTGGCATGTGGGGTATCCTGGAGGCTGTGGGGTCTCAGGGGTGTGAAGGCCATAGAGCTACAGCAGATTGATGCTTTGGGACTCATCCACAGGCTGGGGCATCTCATGTCTGCGGGACTGGTGAGCATCAGGATGTAGGTGTGCAGGTAGATCCCCATGCTGTGCATGCCCTCAGAGCTGGGGGTCTGTCTCAGGACCCAGGGCAGCTGGGCCCAGGACTCTGGGCTGAGGATGCTGGGAGCAGGAAGTCTGAGTCGAGCGGTGGGTCTCCAGGGGACTGCGAAGGCCCCAGCATGGCCTCCTCTCTGGACAGAGGCCTTCTGAGTCTGCTCTTCAGAAGGCACCCCATCCCCCGTCAAGGTCCCGGACACTTACTCACACGTGTTGTTAACTTTGGCGACTACAGACGCTGCCAAGACCAGCAGAACGGCAGTTGGCAGCATCTCCACCATCATCCTGCCCAGCCGCTGGGAGGCCCGCTGACCTCACAAAGCTCTGAGCATCCTGACCAATCAGCAGGGCCAGCTCCCCCACCCCACCCCCAGCAGGCAGGCCTGCAGGAACCCCTTAGCCCAACCAGTTCTTGCTGAAATGACTTCCCCACTCCCACACAGGTTCTCCTGGGTGAGGGAGACTCAAGTGCAGCCCCTCCCTTGTCCCCAAATCTGGCCAGGATCTTCAAGGTCCCACTTCATCTGAGATGACAGAGTCCACCTTCCTTAACCCGCTGCAGAGTCCACAGGTCTCATATTCTCTACCTGAGTGTATTCTGATCTCCTTTCTGAGACCTGCATGCAGCAAGATGGTGTCCCCTATAATTGTCAGGAATTCTCATCACAGTTACCTGAATATCATGCAGCACCCTTTCTTTTTTTAAAATATGTTTTTATTGATTTTAGAGAGAGGAAGGGAGAGGGAGAAAGAGATAGAAACATCAATGGTGAGAATCATCAATTGGCTGCCTCCTGCACGCCCCCCACTGGGGATTGAGCCCGAACCTGGGCATGTGCCCTGAGCAGCAATCAAACCTCCTGGTTCATAGGTCGACCCTCAACCATGGAGCTAGGCCGGTCCTGGAAGTATCCTTTCTTCTGATTGTCAGGAGACAGCATCTCAGCCACCAGGGATACCAATGCTCACCTCACCTCACACACCTAAGTGTTCAAGTGTCACCTGGCCTGGCTGGGAGTTATACCAGGGAGTTATCTCTCCTCCCTGAAGATGAGGTGTCTCTTTCCTTCCATCTCAGGGCCAAAGCCTTCTCTCCACCACCGTGTCACTCGTCACCTCTCTCCCTGAGAGCCAAGTCTCACATACTCGACCTGAATGGCAGAGGTGACCTCTCACCGAGATGAGCGTTCTGAGGTTCCAACCGCCGCGCGCAGTGTCAGGATCCTCACCCCCACCTGGCTGCCAGGAGGTCCCCCCCCCCCCCACCGCTCCCTGAGCACAGTCTCCTCTTCCTGCCAGCAGGTCGTGAGCATTTATCTCCTCTTCCTGAGCATCTCGAGGTCTCGTCTGCCCGCCTGAGGGTCATGGGCAAGGGGTCTTCTATGCCACACCTGAGTGTCCCAACGCTGCCTCTCCTCTACCTGGTGTCTGGGGATCCCATCTCTTCTGTCTATATCTGCAGGTTTCACCTCCTCTCTCTAAGTGACTAGGGGGTCTCACCTGCCCCACTTCATATAAAGATGTCTTGCCTCCCCTAATGGAGCGTCCTAAGGCCTCACCTCCCCTGAGGGTCGGGCATGTCCACTCTTCTGTTTGTCAGGACATCTCATTTTCTCTAGATGAGCATCCCCAATCCTCTCTCCCGAGGGTCAGAAGGTCTCCTCTCTCCCATTACTGGGCTGGAGCATCTCATCTCTGTTTCCCAGAAACTGACGAGGCTTTGTCCACCCCCCTCCCCCGCACCACCCCCCCCCCCAGGTGTGGCGGGATGCATCACCCAGGTCACTTGAGTTTGGACCTGCATTGTTTCCCTTTCTTTCCAGCAAAAGTCTTGTTTCCCAGGATGACAGGTCTCAATAATCATAATCAGCTCTTTGTGTCACAACATTTTTGTCTCTGCTGCCTGCATGTCAGGCCGTCTTCCTCTCTTTCTGCCTGAGTGTGCGGAGGGCCCGCACCCTTACGTCAGCTTCAGGGCTCTCAGGCATCTCTCTAAGACAGTGATGGCGAACCTTTTGAGCTCGGCATGTCAGCATTTTGAAAAACCCTAACTTAACTCTGGTGCCGTGTCACATATAGAAATTTTTTGATCTTTGCAACCAGAGTAAAACAAAGACTTATATTTCTGATATTTATTTTATATATTTAAATGCCATTTAACAAAGAAAAATAAAAAAAAAATGAGTTCGCGTGTCAGAGGCTCGCCATTACTGCTCTAAGAGGATCCCTTACTTCCCGGACCCAAGTGTCACAGGATGTGGGTCTTCCACTGGAGTCTCAGGAGCCACATCTCCACTCGGCAAGAACCCATGGTCTTTTTTCTACTCTTTCTCTTTCTTTCTCTTTTTCTTTCTTCCTTTCTTCTTTCTTTCTTCCTTTTTTTCTTTCTTTCTTTTCTTTCTTTCTTCTTTCTTTCTTTCTTGCTCTTTCTTTCTTTCTTTCTTTCTTTCTTTCTTTCATTCTTTCTCCTTTCTTCCTCTTTTTCTTCTTTCCCTTTACATCAGGCAGCCTCACCTCCTCTATCTGAAGGTCAGGAGGTCAGGAGGTTTCACCAACCTGAGTGTTAACAGGTTGCAGTTAGGAGGCCTCACTTGTTTTAAATCAGTGTCAAGATTGTGCTTGATCAAGTAACCAAAAAAAAAAAAAAAAAAAAAAAGGTCTTTGGAAATATAGTTATGGAAATGGCATTAAGAATTCACAGAGTGCCCTGACCGGTTTGGCTCAGTGGATAGAGCGTCGGCCTGGGGACTGAAAGGTCCCGGGTTCGATTCCGGTCAAGGGCATGTACTTTGGCTGTGGGCGCATCCCCAGTGGGGGTTGTGCAGGAGGCAGCCAACCGATGTTTCTCTCTCATCGATGTTTCTAGCTCTCTATTCTTCTCCCTTCCTCTCTGTAAAAAAATCAATAAAATATATTTAAAAAAAAAAAAAGAATTCACGGAGTGATATTAAAGTTTTGACTGTTTAAGAAAAGCCAATTCAGGTGTTTTTACATGATTTTGATGGGCATAAAATTGATATGGTATTTAGATCCATGAGAATAATTTACCAGAATGATGTACCATTTATTTTAAATGTTGAAATGCACCCTTTTCTGCAAATCACAACTTTACAAGTATTTAAATATATGATCAAAACGTTGGATATACACTTTGAAATGAAGAGCAGGACCTAATTTTTCAAAACATTGAGGGTGATGCATTACCAGGGTTAGAGGACCCAACGTCTGGATTCCACAGAATAATTGTTTGACTCTACAGAGCGATGCCCACTCCTGGTTCTAGAAGGGGCTGCCAGGCATCCTACCTCTTGAAAGTCCCTGGTGTAAGCCTTGAGGTTCTGGCTCTCCTAAGGCCTCGGGCAGCTTCTGACCTGCAGGGACGTTTGTCCTCTCCCTCAGACACTTGCGGAGCCAAGGCCATGCCATCTCCGTGGGAGCCGGCTCCACCGCTCCTGCTCTTCCCTCTGCTGCTGTCCCATCCCAAAGAGACCAGCTCCAGGTGCAGCTCAGAGGCCTGTCTCCTGGTGCCCAGCACTCGGCCCCAGCAGGGGGCAGGGTCTCCCCTCCACCCCACGCTCAGACTTCCTTCATGGCCCCTTCTGTCTGATGAGCAGCTTCTAACTTGAAACAAAAAACTTGAAATTGTGGGGCTTTCTACACAATGGCGAGCCTCTCGAGGTCAAAATGCCTAGCCGTCACGGTCTCTGCCTCACCAGGGCCTTCCTCACCTTCCCCACGAGGCCTTTGCTGGCTCCCAAAGCACCTGTGCCCCTGCACCGCCTCCGGGTGGAAACACGGAATCCACCCCTCATGTCTCTGTGGCTTCTCTCCACCACGCACCCTTAGTCCCTCTGGGACCAGCACACGACCCTGGAGGCACCTCCCAACAGTCTCACCTGGCTCGGTGAGAACCTGAGTCAAGGCCGACGTTTCTCGATGTCACGTTCACGCTGCACCTTCACACAGTGTGGCCAGGCTCTGCACCCACCACCCCTCCTGCAACTCTCTGGTGCACAACTTCTCTGGCATATCAGCTCTGCAGGCCTGGCCCTCTCAGCCCTGGACCCTGCAGTCTCCACCTCTCACTTCCTGGGAAGTGTCCACCCACTCACCTCTGTTCATTCTCCTTCCACCCATCAGGCTGGCCACGCCCACCAGGTGCCACACCGGACTTGCCACGCCCACTAGGTGCCACACCAGACCTGCCACATCATGGGCCGTGGCAGCTGGCTGCTTACCTGTCAGCTCAGGGAGAAGTGAGACTTGGGCATGGGCAGCAGCTGTCGGGGCAGGACGACAGGGACAGACATGGGAGGGCTGACAGGCAGGAGCAGCAGAATGAGAAACTGGGCTCTGGGAGGAAAAGAGGACAGACAGGGCCCCAGAGGACAACCAGACTTCCAGCTGGGGACTGGCCAGTGAGCAGAAAGGAAAGCTTCCAGGAGCACAGGCTGAGGTCCAGTGAGACTCAGAGAGAAGCAAGGAGCCGGTGGCATGGAGGTCAGTATAGAGTCAGGATCGAAGAGGGGGCCTGAGTCATCAGTGCCTGTGGCTAAACGCTCATGCCTAGGCTGGGGGGCGGGGGGAGGGGGCAGCTCTGTGACCTAAGGGACAGCAGGGTCTGTGCTCCCAGTATCTTCTCAAGCAGGCAACTGAGAAACAGTTTCATTTCTTATAAATTTATTACATAATATTATAATAATTATTATCAATAATAATAATAATATAAGAAACATAGATCTCTGTGGGGTGTATCACAACATCAGGGTCAGGAGGCCTCAGGACTGGAGCAGGGGGAAAGCCCCTGGATGGAACTCCATACAAAAGGAGGGTGAAGCGGTACTGACCCTGTAAAGTTAAAAACCCAAATTGAACGGAACCAAAAACCCACAGGTGAATGTGAGACCGAGTGTGTATGTGGCAGCCTGTTACAGTCACGGCTGCTGTGTGATCTGGTCTGTTAGTGAAGGGTGGCTGGGTGTGACTCTGCCCAGGGAATGAGGCCGCTGGGCTGGGATGGGGTGGGCGGGCACAGACCTGCGTGCCAGGCCCCTGGGCTGTGAAAACGTCTGTTTTCTGGGTTTTTTATTTTTATTAAAAAAAGCTAGAAATATAAACAGAAACTTGTGAGTGACGTGGATGGAGCTTAGTCCAGACGCCAAACCCTAGGTTTAAAAACGTCCCAGGGCCCCCCCACCCCACAGGTCATTGCTGAGTGTGGGGAGTCACAGTAAGGGGGGCTGGGATGCCCTCGGGGGTCTCTGCTTCTCCCCAGGGTTAACGGTGGCCTGACTCTAGGGTTCTCCCTAGGATCCCCCAGAAGCCTGGTGGGGGGGGGCAGACACTGCCTCCAAGGGCCCTGGGGGGACACCCCCAGCAGCAGAGCTGGCCGGTAGCCTGCTCGAGCCAGGCAGGACTCTGGAGGGGCAGGCGGGACAAACGCAAGTCCCAGGGGACAGAGGGGCCTCTGACTTTCTTTGGAAGCGGATGGGGTGCTTTCAGGCATGCACCCTGCACATGCTCCCGAAACCCTGGCACTGGTTCAGGGCCCCCCGCGGCCCGCTCCCTCCTCAGGCACACACGGGGCTCCGAGGCACTCAGTCGCACCCAGAGTTTCACACAGTCACACGCTTGCACACACACAGGCGGGACAGGAGACTTTGGGGTCTGAGGCAGAGGCTTCTTTGCTGTAGTTGCCCAACAATGTGGGGAGGAGGCTAGACCCCTCCTGGGGAGGAACCCCATGAGGGGAATGGCTGGGAGCAGGTGCCAGGGCCTGTCCCCACCCTTGGCGTGGGTCTCCCAGGCCCCCAGGCCCTGCTAGTGCCCTGCAGGCCTGGCTGCCCGCTGCCCCTCCTCCACGCAGCACCGGAAGGGTCGTGGGGCACACTAGAGCTCAGCGAGGGGAGAAAGCCGAGGCAGGGCCCCAGGGCGGCTACTAGGACCCTGGCCAACCCCAGACCAGCTGGAGCATCCTCCGCCCACGTGGGGTGGCAGTGGCAGTGAGGGGCCAGAGATGGAAGACTGGGCAGCCACAGCGGAACCAGTAGGAGGCTGGGGGCGGGAAGGGAAGCTATTAAGGACAGAGATATTTGTTCCTTTTCTCGTTCCAAATATAGAGTGGATTAAAATATGCAAAACAGGGGGCTCCTAGGCCCCCAACCGAGAACCCCAATGTCTCCCCCCTCCCCCCCCCCGAGTCACCAAGGTGTGTCCTGACCCCTCGCATGCTGGACTAGGTCCCCCCTCTGGGAGCAGCCTCCGGAAGCTGTGTGGGAGCCGGTCAGGCTGGAGACTCCTCCCCATCCCCTCCGGCTCCACCCTTTCACCCGCATTCCTGACCGTGTGCTGGGGTGGGGCTCCCCGGCCGTGGGAGGGCGCTAAGCAATGTACAGGGCAAGTCTCCGAGCCACGGCAAACAGGACGATTCATGCAACATTCCTGGCCCGGGCGCCTTAGTTGGGGCAGGGGCCGAGCCCGCGGCCCGGGGTGGGGGTGGGGGTGGGGGCCCTGCCCGCAGGGCGCGGCCGGCGCGTGGAGGGGGTGGGGCGTCAGCTGCCCTCCAGCTGCCTGAGCGCGCGCTCGATGTTCATGCGGTGGCCCACGCGCGTGACGCCCAGCTCCACGAAGTCGTCCTTGGTGAGGGCCGGCAGGTGCGCGCCCTCGATCTCGTGGTCCTCGAAGCGGTCGCGGTGCTCGCCCAGGTGGATGCTCTCCAGCCAGTCGCCCACGTCGAACTTGCTCCACAGCTGCAAGGGCTTCTGCTGGAAGGGCCTGCGCGGGCCGGGGCCTCCCGGGCCGGGCCCGGGGGTGGGCGAGGGCAGCGGCGAGGGCGAGGGCGAGCGGCTGCGCGCGCTCACGCTGCGCACCACGAAGCGCACCTCCTTCGGCTCATGCGGGATGGAGAGGCTGGACGACTTGAGGATGGTGGGAGGCGTGAGGCCGAAGGGCCGCCCCGCGCCCCCCGCGCCCGCCCCCAGCCCCTCCACCCGCTCCAGCGACGCGGGCTTCACTGGGCTCGGGGCGCGCCGCGCCAGGGGGTAGCGGCCGCCGGGCCGCACCTGGAAGGAGGCCCCGCCGCCCGGGCCCCCAGGGCTGCGCTGCGCTGAGATGGAGCTCAGCTCACCGAGGCTGCTGAAGAGCCTGCGGAGGGAGAGGGGTCAAGGCCAGGTGAGGGGCGCCGGGCGGGGTAGGGAGGGCTCAGGGGAGCGGGGTCACTGGCCGGGAGGACGCTCAGAGGGGGCTGGGACTGGTGGGGTAGCCTTAGGGCCAGAGGAAGCAAGAGGGGGGATAGCCATGGTTATTCCCCGCCATTTTTGTGGCTCCCAGGTGAGAACCAGTGCCATGCTGGTGTGTGTGTGTGGCCGGGGGGGGGGGGGGGGGGAGAAGGGGGGGACCCTAGACTGAGTGGAATGAGGAGGAAGAAAACCAGCAGCCCCTTCACTCCACAGGGGCTCCAAGACCCGCCAGCCACCAGAGGAAAGGCAGCCTCTCCTGCAAAGGGCTGCTGCCCATCCACCCGGCCCTGCAGGGGCGGCTCTGGCAGAAACCTCACCAGTCCCCATGCAGCTCTGTTCTCAGGAGACCCCGAGCAACTAGGGCTGGCTGCAGGGAGCTGTGTTGTGAGAAAGGCTGGCTGTGGCTGCAGCACGAGCCTGAACAAGTCCGTGACACCAGACAGACCACACGGACAAGCAGCACGTGCAGGGCGGGCCTGAGGCAGCGACACCATGACACCGTCTCCCTGCACAGGCCTGCGCACGGCAGCAGCAACAGCATCCACACGTGTCACAGACATGCAGTGGCAGGGACCTGCTCATGACAGGGACGCAGCACATGTGTGCGGGCATGCACACGCACACATACACACCCACACACACAATTGACAGATGGTACCTCACTTCCCAACATCATCTGGTGGGACCCTCCAGTCCCTCGCCAGCGTGGCCATGCCGGGAGGCCTGCTGGGGGACTCCCATGACACCCCCCTTCCATCCCCTAGTGTGGCCAGAAGCCTCAGGAGGCTGCCAGGGGCCCCGCAGCCCCGCGAAGCCGAGCAGAGCGGAGCCCCGGCGGCCAGGTGCAGCGCATGGACAGAGGCATGGGATGAGCATGCTCACTTACACAGCCGGCGCTCAGGACCACCGCGCAGCTAGACAGAGCAGCCACATGCAGATGGGCAGGAGAGAGCAATGAGAGAGAGTGTTAGCAGCCCGGCCCACACAGCAGGCACGCGGCCCACAGTCACGACCACAGTCAGGGCAGCCAGGGGCAGGGACCCCTGGCCGGACAACCAGTGAGGGAGGAACTCCAGTGCAGTGGGCCCAGGTGTGATGGGGGGAGGGGGCAAATCTGAAGCTGCTGGGGGTATGGGAGGAGCCCAGACTGGGGCAGATCTGGCTGGCTCCTGGTTTGCCTGAGACCTGTTCTCTGGTGTGTGAGGTACAGACCACAGAGTCCCACCCACAGGCTGTAATGACCACCCCCAGCCAGGCTCCAACCCCGAGTGCAGCAAGTGCTCAGCAGGCTTCTGGTACCTGATGTCTCGTGTCCCCTCACACTCCACTCTGCTTCCATCCCACCTGCCTCTGCTGGCTAAGGAATCCCCTCAGGGCACCCCCACCCATCTCGTGCCGTCCTGGACTGGCACCCATCCCACAGCATGGGGTGTTCTCAGCATCCAACCTCCCCTTAAAGCAGGTTTTGTCTTTTCGTCTCCCACCTGAGCAGGGCAGCCTCTCCCTGGAGACCCAGTTCTGTCCCTCCTTCCACTGGCCCTCTCTCCTAGCCTCTTTTGCTACCATCTCCTCCCAACTCATTCAACCCACAGCAGAGCCTCTTGAAGAGGCGAGACCATGCCCTCCGCCCCAGCAGAGAGGAGCTCCAAGGACACCTGGGGTAGGCCCAGGAACAGACACCAACCAGAAGAAGCCCCTGCCGGACCAAACCTGATCTCCATGGCACCGTGGAGCGGCAGAGGCAAGAAGAACGTCCAGGGGGGCACTGCAAGGGGGTGGTGGGTGCCGGAGGTAGTGACACTAGGGAGGGGGCAGTGCTGGGAAGATGCTAAGTGGCCTGTGGGATTGGGCCCAACACAGGCACCCCCACCAGGGCCCTCACACAGCAACCCTAGCCTGGGACAGAAGTGTAATGATGACTTGACAGGATCACAGCCAAGCTGCAAAGATGGTCTGTGTAGGCAGTGCTGGAGCCCTCCTGCCTGACGGGTGAGTCGGAAGCCTGGGGTGAGGGTGGGCGGGCTCCAGAGAACCTGGGGAGACTCTCCCTTGGAGGGGTGCTGGGTTCAGGGAGGTGGGCACCGGCCAGACTGGGGCTGGTGCCAGGAGGTGCTACGAGTGAGGGACTGAAGGGCCATGTGCCACCAAGCTGGAGTGGAGGGAGAGGGCCAGCTCATGCCTAAGGTACCCAGATCATGTTGGAGGCAGGAGGCCTAGAGAAGCCTAGGGCATGGTCCAGGGCACAGCAGGAGTGGCTGGGGTACCACCGCCCAGGTGTCTGCTCCTCCTTCCCTACCTGTTGGGGACAGGGAACTGCCCACATCGTCCCAAGGGCAGGAGTCCCCGCCGTGTCTGCACACCCATCACTGTCCATCACCCCTCTCAGCTGTCTGACTGCCCCCCAGCCAGGCTCCCACGCCACAGCACCTGCCAGCCTGCCACCCTGTAACACACAGTCCCATCGCCCTGACGCCCTGGCACCCCTCCTCCAGGCAGCTCAGCAGCCTCCCAGCATCTCTTCCAGCGTCTGGATCTTGTACTGTCCTGCCTCCTGACACCTCAGCCAGCCAGTGAGGTCTGGCCAGGCCGTCAGCAGGACCCCTTGCTGACCTGTTGCCTTTTACAGTGCCCTTCCCACTACCCTTCCTCCCTACTCAGGTTTCCCAAGCTGCCCTCTTAGTTGGCACTTTCTCCCCCATCTTTGCTACAGCTAATGTGCCCACATGGGTGGCCTGGCCAGTCTGGGTCTCCAAACATGCTCTTCCTCCCCCCAGGCCTCCCCCTACCAGGGGCCTGCAGCCACCATCGGCCTCCCCATGATGTCAGCCTCATGGCTGCCAGTGCCCAGCTGCCAGCAGTAACCCAGCCCTGCTCCTTGGCCCCAGCCACCTGTGAATCCAAGGTCTCACCCAGGACCTTGCATCCCACTTCCTCACAGCTTCCCTGAACTCGTGGTACCGAACACAAAGCCAGGAACACAGATGCACTGAAAAAAGACACCAAACAAAAGTGACATGACTCCCAGGCTAGACCACTTGTGGGCCGCTGGTGGCAACAGGCCAGAACACGTCCACGCTCCACGCTCTGGCCTGGCCTCTGCCTCGGGGCTCTGGGGCAGCGCTGAAATAGGACAGGCAAAGGCCTGGGGCCTCTGTTGTGTGGGAACCTCGTTTAGGGAGCTAAGCCTGAACAGGAGCACAGAATTAGACACAGGCTTGTAAGCTCCACCCACGCCAGTCACAGCGCCCACCCCTGCTGACGGCTCCAACCTTGACGTGCTACAAACGCCCCTACACCCCCTCGTCTGCAGCCCCTTCCCGATCCCCCATCACATCTTCTGGGAACACAATGCATGTGTCCCAACCTCGTGTCGCCTACAAGGACATCCTGGCCCCAGCGCCCCCACTCTGGCCAGCACACAGCAAGCGTCTGTCCAGGTTTCAGAAGAACTAGCCCTGCAGTCACACGGGGTTTCCTCCAGATCCCTGTCACACATGTGAACAGGACGGGGCCCAGTAGGAAAGGGTTTCTTTGGCATCTCAGGAACTTTTGGGAGGCACTGACTAGTGATCTACTAAAGAAGCTGACAGGCGTGAGACTACAGCACACAACATGTCAAAGGCATTAGGAAGTACTGCAGGGAAGAAACCTTTTAACTTGGTGTTTCCCAAGCTATGTTGCTACAAACTGTCCCCTATAAAGCCAGATGTGAGGGCCATACGGCTGTGAAACAGCCACAGCAGAACTGAGTGTTGCCGCGGGGCTCAGAGACTCTGTGGACCCCACACCACTTGTGGGGTCAGATCTGACCACAGAGCCTGGAAGACAAATGGAGTTCAGGCAGATGGGGACCTCAGAGAAAATGTGGGCTCTGAGCAGACAAGCGTTCTGTCCCCCAGGCTAGACCCAAAGCTGGGATCACAAAGCAGGTGGATGGCCTGGTATCAATATCCCCCAAGCCAAAGGTCCTGGCTGGACCTTCCAGGCAGTAACCAGCAGCTGCATCCTCCACCTTCACCCGAAAAACAAAGAATGCCCCCAGCAAATGGGCTGGTCATTCCTACGAGCTACCGAGCTTCAGATCCATGACACACCGGGCGGCTGAACTCGCCCAGAAAGATCTCAGGCCCCAGAGTATCTTGTGGCCAAAGGACATCAGAGCCTGGACTGAGGCACCCACTGAGTGGGAAAGGTGGGCAGAGAGGGGCATGTCTGACAGGTGAGGACAGAAGTGGGTCTAGAACACATGTGGGACTGGGACAGGAAGCAGAAGTGTGATGTATGGCCAGTGCCTGGGGCCTCTACCAGGAACAGTCCTGGGAAGGAGAGAGCCTCCCTGGACATTTGTCTCCAAGGCAGGACCGGCAGAAGTGTTGTCACTGAATGAGAAATGACTGTCAGACTCTAGCCACCACTGTCTGTAGGACAAGAGCAGCCGCGACAGGACCCAGCCACTGCCAGCCACGGGGAGCATGATCCCGTGTACCACAGTGCCCTGCGCACACGGCACACGGCACCCTGCTCCGAGGGCAGAAAGGGGAGCAAAGGGAGAGGGAGGAAGTGTGAGCAGGAGCCCAGGGAGATGCGAAGGAGAGGCAATTTCAGGCACCTGGCAGATTGGGGGCACTGAGTGGGCTCGAGTGCAGGGATTGCAGAGCACAAGTGCACTGGTTACACACTCCTAATAAATAGTGCCGACCACAGAATGGATGCATGCGCTTCTGTGTGAGACGACTGTACATAAACCCCAAGTCTGTCGCCAGTCCCAATGGTGGACAGAGAGCAGGACCCAGGTCAGACAGATGCTGCCACCTCCTGGCTGGAATGCATTCTTCAGCACGTCAGTTCTGTCTGGCCATGGAGACTGTCAGTGTCCGGTAGCAGAGTGGCTGCAGGGATGAACGGAAATGGCACGACATCCTCTCAGGTCACGCCCAGCATGCATTTCCCCACAAGGACTGGAAAATTAGCCTGGCTGCACGCTGGGGGCCAATGATAGCAGAGCCATGAGAGCCTGCCACACTGCAGTCCTGGGCGTGGAGCTTCGCAGGGGGCGCTGCCTGCCATCCCCACCATTTCACAGGAGAGGGACTGTGGTTCACAGCGTCTAAGTGGCTTGTCCAAGATGACAGCGCTCAGATGCGGCCTGCTGAGGGTTGAAATCCAGGGCCATGTGACCCCAAGCTGATGTCAGGCAATGAAGTGAGTTACCGAAGTTGGTGAAGGCCATGTCGCAAGGATGTCTGTTGTTTTAGGCTGCCTGGCACCAGTACCTCTGGAAACAGCACCTGACTTTCCCTGGAGAACCTCCTCCCTCTGTCCCTCTCAGCGCCAGCTCACTAGCTGGGCGGACCCCATGCCCAGGCTTCCGGGACAAGCCTGGCCAATGACAGCCGTGTCTCCCTGGCCCCAGGGATCGGCTCAGGGGAGAGCAGGGAACCATGGGAAGCGAATCAGAAGATAGAATTCTGCAGGAACTACTGAGTGAAGGAGGCTCACTTTCCAGTGGGTGCAGAACAGATGAGATGCAAAGAATGTGCCTTCCCACCCCATGTCTGAGAAATGAAATGAGCACAGGGTTCTGGCACAACCCAGAGCCAGGGGAAAAGAGCCCCTGATGCTGACAGGGGAGAAATGTTGAGGATGACCTGTGGGACGGTGAGTTCAGAGAAGGGAGAGTAGGAAGAGGCCAGCTGAGCAATCCCTCCCCCCTGCCCTGTGACAGCCCCAGCCGTCCCATGGGAGCCAGCACAGAGAATGACAAAATCTGGGCTCGACAACCAGTAAATCTGAGCCACGCATCTGTCCTGTGGGGTTTGTCCTGAGCCACCTCCCTAGATCTCAGCACAAAAGACAGCACTTGCATTGGGCTTCATTCTTTCATCTGTTTAGCAAATGTTTATTGAGGGTCTGCACTGTACCAGGCACTGTGCTACCCACTTTAAATGGCTTTGATTTTCATCGGGACCAAGGGGCACAGAGGGAGGAGGAGCAGAGAGGATGGGGGTGGTTGAGGCTGGTCAGGGAAGCCCACACCTCCGGGTCCTCATCCCAGCTGGACACCGGCCATGCTCACAATGCCTGCTCTGAGGGCACTTTCAACACTGCCCTGCCAGGAAGGGGGCTTTCACATGCCACTGGGAGATGGAAGAGGACAAAAGGGAAGAGGGTCCCAGAGCAAGCCCCTGGGGTGACAGGAGCGGGGCCACACTCTTGGATTTCTGCCCAGCACTGGGAGCTTCCCAAACCCCCACTTATCCTTTGAATCCTGAATTGGAAGAAGACAGATAAGACAAGCCCTTGTGAGTGACACCTGAACCCTCACTGCTTTGTGAACTCTGCCTTCAAAGTGGACAGGAAAAGGCTGGCTACATTTGGTCAAGGTAACAAGAAGTGCAGGGGTGGGGGCCTTAGGGGCAAAGAAGGGTCAACCAGTGACCAGCTCTGCCTCAGACAAGCACCCAAGGAGCCACAGGGGTCTCCATGGGGGCAAAACCCAACCAGGGCACAGGGTGGCCCCTTCAAGTTCCCACCTTGGGCAGGAGGTGGGAAAGTAAGAGAGACAGAGGGATGGGGAAGGTCAGAGAAGGCAAGAGGCCAGATGAAGGGAGCAGGGAGATGGAGTGGCTTCCATATAAGGGCGGCTTCTCCATGCACCTTCAAAACCCCACAGTCTGTCTAAGAGACTCCGAGGTGGTGCTGAGAGACAGAAATGTTTCTGGGACAGAAAACAAAAAGTTGGTGTGGGTCCCCCAAGGAAAAGGACACGAGGCAAGAAAAGCTACATGAAGGGCGTCCCGGCCACATGCAGCCACGTGGCCACAGCAGGGAGGACCCAGGGCCAGAGGGAAGCCAAACAGGGCAGGGAGGTGCGACTCTGGACTGGGCCACAGATGCCACTTAATGGCAGAGCAGCTTTGGTCCAGGGTGAGCTGCAGGAACTCCAGGTGGGAGCCTCCAGGAGAGCTGTGGAGCGGGGGCTCACCCCCAGCCTGGACCTCTGACGGTTATCCTGTCCCACTCTCAGCACCAAAGGGGTGGGGAGAGCAGCAGCCCCGACACTTCAGATCCCCTGAGAGAGCCTCTTGCCTCAGACAGACGAAGCAAGGCCAGATGAAGGACGGAGAGGTAGACAGGAGGACAGGAAGGGGTGGGACAGATGGAACCATGATGGACAAGAGGCAGACAGGGAGGCCCGTGGACATGGGACAGGACCCTCCCCAGCTGCCCTGCTCACCGAGCTGCCGCGATGGGCGACTTCTTAGAAGGGTCCAGCAGGCCGCCCAGGCCACCAGCCGGCTCCTCCCCCAGGGAGCGTGTGTCTTTGTTCAGCTGCTGCAGGCGGGAGCTGAGCTCACTGATCACAGTTGGTTTGTCATCTTCAGGCCCGGGGAGCCCCCGGCTCTCCATGGGGTCCCCCCACAGCTTGGACCTTCTCTGGAAGAGGTAGCGAGGGCGAGCAGGCCCAGCGACAGAGGCCAGCCCGGCGGAGGCGGCATGGTGCTGCTGGGCCATGAGCTCACTGTCCGAGGACTGCTTCAGCAGAGGGTCCCTGAAGGTCACCGGCCCCTTCCCCAGCGGGGACTTGAGCTTGGGCTTGGGAGGCACTGGTGGCTTCTCGAGTAGAAAAGTGTGTCCATCAGCGAAGGAGGTGTGGGTGTCAGCGAGCTCCCCGCTCTCGGAGCTCAGGGTGGACATGCTGGACACTGTGGAGATGGTGCTCGTGGTCTCCAGGTGGGGGTCGCTGGAACTGCGCGTGTCCACCTCCTCCACTCCCGAGTCGGCTGCAGACTCAGGGGCGGGGGGCAGCTCGCTACTCGCCTTCCCTGAGGCCGGGCCTGGCACCGTGGCGGGTGAGGGAACTGGGCCAGGCAGTGTGGTGGTCAGGAGGAGCCCGTTGGCAAACTCTTCGGGGGGTGGCACCAGCCCAATGCGAGCCAGTTCCTCTCTGGTCTCCTCGTCGCTAGAGGACAGCTGGGCCGGAGGCAGGTTCACAGTAAAGACCAGCTCTGGCTCCTCCTCCGAGCTGCCCTGGCCGGGCCCAGGTTCTTTCGGGGCACTGCCAGGGGGCTGCGCCCGTGGGCTGGGCAGGGGCTCTGCCACCACAGCTGACTGTGTGGGTGCAGGGGCCAGCTCTGGGGTGCCTGCGCGCCCGCGCTCCTCTTCGGCCCCTAGCCCGCTGGGCTCCTGCCCGTTGCTGGTGGCGTGGACCACAATGAGGCCGGCAGGCCGCTGCAGGGACGTGTCCAGGACGCTGAGAATCATGGACTTCTTGTCCTCAGGTGACTTCCGCTCCTCCCTGGACGCCTTCTCCGGCTCCCTGCGTGCAGGCACCGGAACCCAGGCGGGGCTCCGCGGAGAGAAGGCGGGGGAAGCCAGGGGTCCTCGCTCGGAGTCGCGGGCTTGAACATCCACAAACAGGGGCCCAGGCCGATCGGCGTCAGGGCTGTGCACAGGCGTGGGGGACCGGGAGGGCGTCTGGGAGGCCAGCGCCCGCTCCCGGGCAGCCAGCGCCAGGGCCAGGGGCGAGCTGGGGTCCAAGGGTTTGCCGGTGAGCGGGTGGATGAAGGTGGAGCCGGAAGGCCCAAGGCTCGGGCCGCTGACCAACGGCTTCAAAGCAGAGACCGGCGAGGGCAGCAGCAGGTCACGGCCGGTGGCGGCCCCGGCCCCCAGGAGCCGCTCGTCGATGGAGCGGGAGGGCTGCAGGGACGGCAGGTCGGCGCTGGGGGGGCTGCCCTCGATGGCGCCCACCGACAGGAACACGGTGGAGCGGCGCCGCTCCTCCAGCCGCCGGTCCTTGGCCGGGCCCCCGAACGCCAGCCCGCCGTCCCCGGGGCTGTAGTCGAGGCCGCCGGGCCGAGGCCCGCGGTGCGTCGGGGAGGGGTCGCGGGCGAAGCTGCCGCCCCCCGGGCCCGGGCTGCCCACGGCCAGGCCCGCGCGCTCCTGGGCCTCCTCCACCTGCAGCTGCTTCACCAGCGGGCTCTTGCGGCGCTGGGGCTTGGACGGCGTGAAGAGGCTGGCGCTGAAGGCGCCCAGGTTGGCGTAGGGGCTGTCGGGGTCCGGCGGCCGGGGCCGGCGCTTGGGGCGCTCCGGTGGAGTGGCCGCGGGCGGGGGCCGGGCGTCGCCCGCCTCGGGGGCCGAATCCTGCAGGATGATCATGGAGCGCGCGCGCTTCTGCCGCTCCGGGTAGGGCAGCGGGCCCAGGGCCGCGCCAGCTTCGTACAGGCCGGCGGCCCCCGCACCCAGACGCGCCTCCAGGCCCGGTTTGAAGCTGGAGCGCACCGTGTCGTACGCCCGGCCCGGCGGGGGCGGCGGCGAGAAGGCGGGGGGCGCCCCCGAGTCGAAATAATAGGGCGCGGGCGGGGGCGGCGGCGCGGTCTGCGGCGGGGGCGGGATGCCGCGACCCTCGCGCCCGGAGTCTTGCATCGACGTGCTCCGCGGGAAGCGCCCCTCCAGCAGGGACGCCAGCTTCTCATCCTCGCCTGCGGACAGAGGGCCCCGTGAGACTGGCCAGGCGCTGGGAGCCGGCGACTTCGGGAAGGCCCCTTGGACCCCAGCACCTGCCATCGGCAGAATCCGCCACGTCTGTCTCACCCCAGGGCAGCCAGGGATCTGCACCCCAATACCATTGCCAGTTTTGGCGGGGGGAGGGTGTTCTTGTGAAGACTGGGGAGAGGAGTCAGTTCAGATATAGGGTAGAGGGGGGCCTGGAGAAACTACCCAAACTCTGACCACACAACTTGGGGCCAAGACCTGCCCCAAACCTGGGACATAAAGGGGCTCAAATGAGATACCCCAGGAGGGTAGGAGCAGCCCTCCAGTCATGCAGATGGGGTGCAGGGCTTCCCGAGTCCAATCACAGCTCAGAACCGATCACAGCCTGCATCCAGCAGGTTTCCGGGGGGGCCTGGGGGCAGCCAGAGGCAGAGAAAAGGGTACTTTCTGAGCAGGAAGGATCCATTGCAGACACAGGGACAGAAGGGCTGTGGCCAGGGAAGCCACGCCTCTGGCAGGGAGACAGCTGATGCCCAGGTAAGGGGGTGCGTGGTGCATGTCCAGTACAGGGTCAGGTGGATGGAGTGGACCGAGAGGCTGCCAGTCACTGGGAGGGAAAGAGGGAGGATGGAAATAGAACTGCAGGCTGACCACCCCACATTTTGGTTTTACTCCCTGCTGGCTGTGCAACCCCAGGCCAAGCCCCGAGCCCCTCTGAGCTTCAGTTCTCTCCTGGGCAACACACATTAAAATAAACCCCACTCTGCCTGCCTCGGACATAGTTAGGGTCTGAGCAAGGGCAGGTGGGAGTGCTCAGAGCCCACATCTCCCTGCTGCCCACCTGCAGACCGGCAGGGCCTCCTTGTAGACACCATGTGGACACCTGTGCTGCAGGTGTGTGCACATAGGCTGCAAGTGTCATGGCCCAACCCAAGGAGAGTGCATTAATGGCTCTCCATGTCAACACACACGTCTCTTGTGGAGTGCCTTTTGGGGATGTGCACCTGGCCTCCCTCTGGACTGGGTGATATTTTTATGAATTCAACAAGATGCCTCTTGCCTGTCCCCAACCGCCTCCCCCGTTAGCCAGCCAGTGCTTGCGCCAGGCCGCCTACGCCCATTTGCTTCTTGGCCTGCTTAACAGCTCTCATATCCCCAGCTCAGCACGGTGGACTTTTGAGTAAAGAGGCCTTACTGTCTGACGTCCCTTAACCTATCAGCATTTCAGTTTCCTCATCTCAGGGGCACTGCCCTCCCTGCTCCCTCCCCCATTGTGGGCCTGTGTGAGGTGGAGCCATTTAGAGCTTACAGAACAGGGCTAAGCACCAAGATAGGACCCAGGTCGTCATCATCATCATATCAGGTCTGCCTTCCACCCCTTTGCTGGACACAGGAACACAGTATATAAACACCCACCGCCCACGTGTGTGAGACAGGTACACAGGGAAGCCGGTGCCCCAGAAGCTGCAGGGGGTGTGATCTGCCAAGTTCTAACTTCAAGTCCCTTGCCTCGGGATGAAATGGAGAGTCTGTATTGATGCCATCTTGGGTGGGCAGAGAGCAGTACCCCAGCACTTGAGTGCTGGCCCCCAAATGCTAGACCAACACCACCAAGCACAAGCAGTGGCCCAGTGTTCACTCAGTGCAGCCCCTGGGGGAGCCTCAGAGCGGCCCTGGAGGTAGGCAGGCACTCGGTGGTCCCCACATTTCCACATCAGGACCCTGAGGTTTCAAGGACTGAACCATGTGCCAAGGCCACACAGCCAGGACAAGGGGCGGGCTCTCCAGGAGTCTGGTAACTTGTTTGGCAGGCCAAGAAGAGGGGTCAAAGATGAGCACCTTTTGCCCTGGCTGTTGTTCTCAGTGGTTAGAGCACTGGCCCATGCACCGAAAGTTCTCGGGTTCGATTCCCAACCCAGGGCACGTGTCTGGGTTGCGGGTTGGAGCAACCAATAGATGTGTCTCTCTCACATCTCTCCTCCCCCTTCCCCCTCCTCTCTCCCCCTCCCCCACTTCCTCCCACTCTCTCTGAAAATCAATGGAAAAAATCCTGGGATGAGGATAAACAAAATGATGAGCCCCTCTCAGCTCATTCACGGCCCAAGCACTGAAAGGTCCAAGAGGGTGAGTGGGAAAGAGCTGCCATCCCCATCTGGGCTCATGTCCCAATGGGCAGGCACTTGGATGTGCACCTGTATGTTCTGGGACTGGGTGTAGCTGAGGGACAGCCTCTGGCAGGGTGAGGTCAGGTGGAGAACAATGCGTCTGGCAGGCCCAGGTCAGAGGGAGGCGGAGACAGATGGCCCCGATGAAGCAGAAGAGGGCTGGGGTCGGTTCCCCAACACCCCAAGGCAATTGGGAGCCCACAGAGGGTCAACTGCAGGGATGAGGGGTGATATCTGCTCTGCAGAAGTCCCCATCTGACCTGTGGGTGGAGCTGGGAAGGGAGGTCTGAAGGACAGCAAAGCTGTGACCCAAGAGCAAGACGTTGAGGCCCGGCCAGGCAGGGCTACGAAGCTGGTGAGGAGCCAGGCACCAGGCATTTGAGGAGGCAGTGTACCCCTAATTTGTCAGGGGAAGCGGAGAATAAGGAGGAAACCATGGAGGACTCCCAGGGCTTCGGCCAGTGGGAGGAGGGAGGAGGGAGGTACCTCTGAGCTCCAAAGTGGCTGCAGTCTCACCAACCCTCTTCCTCCTCCTCCCCCACAGAAAGGACCCACAGCAGTCCCTGAAGGACCATGCCACCTATGATGATGGCCTTTATCAGTAACTCACCACATGATCTCCCAGAAACCCCCACTCGTCCTGCATGTCAAACTCCGACACACCCCTCCAGCCTGCCGACACCCAGGTGTGGCTGGTACCCCGAGTTGTCTCTAACTGGACATGCTCCTTCACACTCACCACAACTGCCAAACTGAGTTGTCTGCATATGTGTCACCTCCCCCAACTGAGCCCCCACACCTGGCCCAGGGTCAGTCTAGAGTGGGCATCGAGCATCAGAGGTCCTAGGGTGAATGAGGGATTGGGGTTTGGGCAACTGGCTGGCCAGGTGGGTGAACAGAAGACAGGTACGGCAGCCGTGTGACCGTGGGCAAGTCACTTGGCCTCTTGGCCTCAGTCTCATCGTCGGTAACACAGGTACTAACTCTAGTGTTACCTCTGCAGGGTTCCTCTAAGGACTGCGTGTGGCAGTGCGCATACACAGCGTTGGCGTGCGTGCTGAAGGGGCATTTACTGGTTAACACACGATGGGTGCGGTGAGGTGTACATCGACAGAGAGATGGGTAAGTGGACAGGTCTGGGGGTAGATGGATGGACAGGTGAGCAGGAGAGGGCACTGGATGCCTAGAAGGATGAGCAGCAGGTGGGGCTTGTTAGATGACCAGGCCCAGGGTCAAAAGAGGACATGGCCAAGTGTGGGGCATGACATCAGCTGGACTGTGATGTCCCATGGAGACAGGTGCAGAGGCAGAGAGACCAAGGACGAGCCTTGAGAAAGTTCCCTGTTGGTGTGGTGTGGTGTGGTGTCCTCCTTGGGGAGGACAGAAGGACCCACCTTGGTGTGTGGGGCTGGGAGAAGCCTGAACATGTGCAGCTGAGAAGTGTCCTAAAACTTGGAGAAGAGTTACATGGACAAGGAAGCAGGAAAACCAACTGCGAATTGAAGTCCAAAAGAGAGGGCTGGTCACGGGCACCAGGAGGAACACCCTGGAGAACACTGGTGACCATGGTGGGAGCAACTTCAATTTTAGGGACAGAGCTAGCCTTCCCCCGGCTGCAGGCGGGGACAGGAGACAGAAAGTATAGGTGACTTTGGAGAAATGGACTGTGAAGGAAAGGAGAGGTATTGAGGAAAGCTGGGGTACGGGGTGGGGGCAGGTTCAAGGGGAGGGTAGTTTTAGGACCAGAAATATGACATGTACTCAGGCATCCAGCATAGAAGACAAGGCCTTAATTAGGGATGGGTGGGAGCCATGGATGGAGGGTACCCACTGGACAGGAAGCCGTAGATAGGTGTGGGGGGGGTCTCAAGAGTCTGTTTTAGCAAAGTATCTCCGAGTTTGCCAAAGGACTGACCCCCACCCCCACCCCCACCCCCACATATGTCCACATATGAGATCTCTGGGCTAGGGCCAGGGAGAGGCAGGACTCAGAGGGGAACTGAAAACCCAGTTGAAGGTGGAGAGAGAGGGTCCTCCAGCCCTGTGTCCACCCGGGTCCCATTCCCTCCGCCCCGTGCAGACCCCAGCCCGGCCGTACCTACAGACTTGGTCCGTGGAATCCCCTTCCGCAGGGAGCCTGGCAGCTTCTCTGGGCCTGGGAGGCCCTGGCGCTCAAACAGTGACTGTGGGAGTCGGGAGGGTACATGGAGGTTCCGCTCACACTCTTCCTAAACCTCATCTCACCCATGCACTATGTCCAACGTGCTGGTGCCCAGGCGCCTGCCTCCATAGCAGGGCCAGGTAGCAGAGGCCTGGGCAGAGTGTTGGGTGGGTTGATGCCAAGGTGGCCAGAGCAGACAGCGGCCCTGGGTGTGGCCCAGGTGAGGCTAGGGGAGCAGCCCAGGAGGTGCCCAGTAGGAGAAGTGGGCCAGGGGATAAAGACACACTATTTGTGGCATGAACAGGGCTGGCACAGAACCTCCCTAAGGCACTGAAAGCCATTCAGCACGGGGTCAACTGTGGCCATTCAGGGGGCTGAGGTGGCCCCAAGTGTCTCCAGGAGTCTGGGGGATCTTCACAACCACTCCTAAAGTGTGGGGTCCAAATGATGGACCTCCACCCCAGAAAATGTGCAAATACCCATGCTCCACCCAGCCCTCAGCCCACCCCCACACCCAGCCACCCAGCAGCTTACACTGATCTCGGCCGGGGTGATCCTCCGGCTGGTGGGCCGCTGTTTGACGGTGGCCGCCCTCGAGTCAGCATCCGCGATGTCAGGCCTCAGTGCGGGCTCCGTGGCGGCCGCCAGGATCTCATCTAGTTTCTCTGCACACCAAGAAGGTGTCTTCTCAGCCACCATGACCTTGAGCAGCCTCACTGTTCTGTCCTTCCCACAAGGCCGGTCCACCCCACGCTGGGCCCACCTCAGACCTCCCACTCCCCAGGGCTGCTTCCAGACCTGGGATGGGGGCCCTCACACACCAGAACCCAGGTTCTGCACCAGCCTGCCTCTCCACCCTTGGCGAGGCTCCAGGGGACCCTGGAGACACCACTCCAGGAAAAGGCCGACTGGCCCTTAGGGGGAGGACCCGGGCACACTGCTGAGAGCCCCGGTCTCCCCAAGATTCCGTGTCCTTTGACTTTCACTTTTCTCCTCAGCACAAGGGGTCACCCTCTGGGCCCAGCGCACAGGACAGCCCTGAGGTCCAGCGGGTGCCCACGAAAGATGCCAATCAATCAAGAATGAAAGAAAACAGCTGAGTGCCCCAGGCTGCTCAGGAAGCCAAAGAACCTTCGTCCAGGTGGGAGGTGCCAAGAAGAGGGTGTGGGGCACAGTTGGGAGGGACAAGGGGGACCCACAGGGCTGAACAAGGCCTGGGGGAAAGGCACCAGGAGCCCCCAGGCACTGTTCTTCTCAAATCCGTTGTAAAAGAAAAGCTCTGTTTGTTTTTATTAAAGCTGGTTGATGCTTTTCAAAGTGTTGTTTTTTATGAACACGACTTGGAGGTTTTGTTAAACAACTGGGTGTGTCTGAGAGCTATCAGGTCCAGCTGGAGGACAGATAGGTCCAGTTGGGGCCAGCGCGGAGTGCAGTAGGGTGCCCACCTGCTGCCAGGGGGCCCTCTTGTTCAGGAGCCCTGCCCACGCCATCCTTCACTCAGGTTCGAGATCCCACCCTCCCAACCAAGGGACTGTGCCAACCCTACAGGCTCACGCGTCAGGTCACCCAAGCGCTCCACGTGGGAGAACGTCTGGGGTCAGCCTCGACACCTCCTACCAGCACCTGCTGTCCCACCTCTGCACCCGCCCACAATCGCCGTGCAAAGCAGATAAAGTCCTGAGATGTCCAGTACCCAACCCAAACCAGACCCACTCTGTACACTCACTTTCCTGGCTTAACCTCTTTATGACTCAGTTTCCTCCTCTGATGAAACAGCACACAAGCGGCACCTGCCTCAGGGTTGTGAGAGCTAGCACATATCTAGAGGTGCCACCACTGTGCCAGCTCTGAGCAGGCACCAAGCACCGAGCACACGTTTGCTACAATCAGCTCCACAGCTGCCCTACAGCCCAGGGCACCCAGCCCGGCCCTGACAGCTCCACTAGAGGCTCCACCAGAGTTTCAACTCACCCGGGCCCAGGTGCAGACCAGGGAGGCCTGTTAGAGGCCCCTTGTTTGTTTTGTAATGAGGTGAATGCCTTCCCTTTGGAGCTGAGACCATTTAGGTTCCAGGCGGTTTCCAGAGTGGGAAGTGCTTCACCTGTCATCCCACAACAGCCACACGAAGAAGAAGAAACTGAAGGTCTGAGAGATAAACTGCCCAGATCACAGACCCCGTAAATGAAAGGTCAGACTTAGCTGCCAGGCTGCCCAGAAACCATAGACAAAAAGAGAGGTATGGAGAGAAACACTTCCGTGGGAATCACAGGACACGTGCTCACCTGAGCTGTGAATTGAGAGGCCCCTTGCCCAGGTCCGGAACTCAGTCCGAGACCCAACGCCACATGCTCAGTGAGGTAGCCAAGCACAGCTGCTGGCTGTGGGCCACGGGACTAGGCCAGACGAGAATTATTTTCAAATTGGAAAGAATAAAAATTCTTCATACTATAAACTAGTGAGATTGACACCCAATCCCCCCCCAAATTAGCAAGTGTATTCTTACAGCATTTCAGATCTTTAGATAAGGGAATGAAGCCCATTAGGAAGCGGGTCTGGGTCCCTGGCGTGTCTCGCCCCCGCCCCCCCCCCCCCCCCAACACCACCAGACTCACACACACAGCTGTCGTGGGGCCGGGGCGGATGCGGCTGTTTGAACAAGCGGGGCCTGTGGGGGCGATGAATCACCATCACTGCCCCTACAACTGGAGGCAGTGCGCAGGCCACAGCACAGCTCCCTGGGAGCCCCGCTAATGAGCCGAGCACAGAACCGATGTGCTCCAGAAATAGTTCGCATGTCGGCCTCAAGGTGTGCACAAAAGTGTCCAGAGAGGAGACGCCATCACCTGTTTTAACGCCTGAAAAGATGCCCAGGAAAGCACTTCACTGGGACTGGGGAAGGGGCGGCGAGGACTCAGAGGGCCAGGCTGCAGGCCGTGCAGGAGACTGTGGACTGCAGGCTGGCACAGGAAAGGCCCGTGGGTCCCAGAGTGAGGACCAGTGGGCACCGGCTACATGGACAATGAGGGGCCACAGAGCCACCTCTGGCTTCCGTGTGGCCTGGAATCCTGTTCACCGAGAGGTGGGAGAAGCTGGCAGAAGCCAGGCCCTGAGATCTGACAGATACTGGCCCTCAGTGCCCAGGCCCAGACTCTGTCCCCACATGGATGCTGTGTCCCTCGAAAGCAGGCCAGACGTACAGGGAGGAGCCTCAGAGGACATGGCAGATGAGGTCTGAAGGTAGCAGCAAGGGATGGGGAAGCCAACAGGTGGGCGATGCTGGGGTAGGAACTCCAGGCTGTCTCCCCAGTGCTGTGGGCCCTGACTCATGCTCTGAGGGACTGGTAGCACTGGGCTTGACCCCAAAACAGATCAGCACGGAAACAGCACCCGTACACCAGGCACAAGGGAGCCCCCAGAGCAGACAAGAAGCAGCAACCTGGGCCAAGTCAAGCACCGGACACTCCCACCCCCGAAGTGCCACAGCTGGGTCCTAAAACCACCCTCCCTGGCTCCAGGCCTCCGCTCTGGGGGTTCCCAGCTCTGCCTCACCAGGCCACCCCAGCTCACCTGAGCCACAAGGCCCCTGACCAAGCCTATCACATCCCCAGGTGACCCTAGCCAGGTCCTTCTACTGTGCCCCCACCAGATCCCAGAGAAAAGGCCATCAGGAGGGTACAGCCCAGGCCTCCAGACCACCCTGAGTGAACTGGAACCTCCTCATACACCAGCGCTTCCTTGGACAGGGGTCAGGCGAAGCTGTGGCCCTGGGGACACAGCAGATGACTCACCCCCTTTCCTTCTCCGAATGGAGGCTTGGAATCAAGAAACAGAGCAAAGGGGGTAAGAGGCAGGCTTCATCCTCAGCACCCGGGCCCCATTCCCCACCCCCTTTGCCCACCTCTCTTTTCCCACCCCTTCTAACAACCAGGACCTCCCAGATCCCCACAACCCCCGACCTACACTCTACGAGACCGAAGGGGCAAATCTGCCCAATGCCAAATTAGTACACAGCTTGAAACTCGAGGCAGAAACAATCACAAGCAGAGACATATGCTTTTGTGTGCATGCACACACACACGTGCACACACACACGTGCACACACACACGTGCACACACACACGTGCACACACACATTTACAGTCCACTCACACATGTACACGAGGCCCATGCAGTTCCACTCACACTCATGCACACTGGTGTGTGTCTACACACACGATGCACACACACTTGTGCACATCCACATACATTGACTCACACATGCGCGCACACACTGCCCATGCATGTTTGCGTACACATATGTTCACACATTTGTGCATGTCCACTCACACACAAGTTCACACATGATGTTCACGCACATGTTTATACATGTCTACTCACACACGATTACACACATGCACGTGCACATCCACACATACTTATACACTCGCTTGTGTATGTCCACTCACACACGTTTACATACATGCTTGTGCACATCCACTCACACACGATGTGCACATGCTTTTGTACGTCCCCACACATCCACTCACACATGTGCACACATTCGTGCTCATGCACACACAGACATGCACACACAGACATGCACACACACGTGGAGACGTCCACAGACAAGTAAGTCAAATTTTTTTAGAGAAAGGGCAAAATCCCATAAAAACCAAGTTTGGAGTCACTGAGGGCATCACTGGTTGCCCTGGAGCATTCTGCACAGGGTGTTTCCAACAAAGGGCAGGCCAGTCAGAGACCGCACACTGGCGTGGCACCTGCCCCAACATTCTCATCACAGAGGAAAAAAGACCCAGAAGCTCAAGATTTACCATGAGAAAGTGGGTGAGTAGGAGGGGACTCAGACCCACTGGACACTCCCAAGTCTGGGTCTCCACTGACCTCTGCAGCCCCAGCATGTCCTTGGTTCTTATTGAGGAGATGAGCACGTGGGAACCCCGATGCGCACTTGCCTAAGAGCACTGGGGGTGTCCTGCCCTTCCTTCTACCACCTGTCTCAGGGGAGGGTCCCTACCCAGCCCCTTCCTCTCTGTTGTTTCTGCCAGCCCCTCAGCCATTCAGGGCTTTGCTTCTCCCCCACACTCTCTCTGAGCCCCCACCCTTGCCACCTGCTTTTTTTGTCACCTCACATCTTCCTTTCTTTCCAGCTATTGAGGTCATCTTCTCGATAGACTACAGGGACCCTAAATGGTCCCATCAGTTCTCAACAGTGTGACACAGAACTGACATGTTAATACTGGCAGTGAGCCAACGGGCCTTATTTCTACCTTTTGAAAGCACCAACACTGGACCGCAAGCTGAGCTCTGTAGTACGTGGGAACCCTGATGCCGGCCTGGCTTCCTCAAACCAGGTATTTCTGGAGGTCAACACCTGGGCTGGCTTCCCAGGACAGCTGTCCTCTGGGGGACGGAATGGATTCTCCTCCAAACAGAGAAAAAAAAAAAGCCTGGGTCCAGCTTCAACCAAAGCTGTGACCCCTCAGTCAGCAGTGTGGACAGAGGCTCTGTGCTAAGCTGTTCCTTCCTCAGCCTTCCCCAAACTCTGCTCCAGAAAAGTGGATGAAGATGACGCCAACCTGAGGCTGCAGGAGTGAGCCCCTGGAAGATGAGGGCTACACAACAGCAGAGGGAAAGCCCTGGACCAGGGCAGAGAGGAGGGAGGATCTGCTGTTCGAGGGTTTCTTCACACAGAGCAGCCACTGGTCCCTGGATTACAGATCTGAGGTTGCCCAAGCACCTCTTCATGCAGAACTGGGGGCTCCCTTCTGAACGTGCTGCTGAGCATGGCTGGGTAACAGCCTCTGGAAGAGGCTCCTGGGACCCGCCCACCAGAGCCTCAAGATGGTGTCTAGCCAGACCTCGCTGCCTAGGGGTATTGGTTCATTGATCAGTTTGGACCCTCAATCAGTGAAGCAGATCAGCTCCCCATGACTAGCCCTGAACCCTTGTGACCCTGAGGCCAGAAGTCTGCTAGCTTCCCTGCTGCACTCTTGAATGAGTGGGTTTTAGCAGGATATAGAATTCTAGGTGGAAAAGCATTTTCACACAAGACTCTGAAGTTATCATTCCATCGTCTCCTAGAAGCTACTACTGCTGATTAGAAATCAGCTGTCAGTCTTCCCTTCCTTCCTAGGTCATCCAGCTTTTTTCTCTGGTGGTTACAATTTTTCTTTCTGTCTATGGTGTTCTGAAGTTTTACTATGACAAGTCTACATGTATAGATTTATTTTATATTTCCTTGCTTGGGACTTACACTTCTTTAAACTGGAGTCTCGTCTCCTTTTTCAATTTTGAAAATTACCAACCATTTACTCTTCAAATGTTGCCTCTTCCCCAAAGTTTTTATTCTTTTGTGTCTCACCTGCCCTTTGATAGTTTGTTATCTCCTTGTCTCCTGTGCTGCATTTTAGGTGATCTCTTCAGACTTATCTTCTAATTCACTGTTTTCTTCTTCAGCTGGGTCTGTGAACAACCCTGCCACACTGAGGAATCCTGTTCATCTCAGAGATTTTTTTTAGTCCCAGTGGCTATAATTTTTGTTTCAATACAGTTTTTTAGGGATCCTTTTAAAATCTTTTTCTTTCTTTTTTTTTTTCTTTTGGTACTGTCTTGTTCTTTCACTATGAATTCTGTCATTTCTCTTAAACTCTGTATTTAAACACATTATTTTGTCTCTTTCATATTCTTCTATGATTTTCAGTTCTTTTGATGCTAATTCCAGTTCTTGGGTGTGGTTCCAGCTTTGGGTCCACAACCATATCTCTTGGCTTTGTGGGGGCATCAGAGCCTCAACCCCTTGCCTTGGGAATCTACATCCTGTCCCAAGCCACCATGGACTATATGGCAGCATCAGCTTCCTGTCTTTTTGGCTCTGATTTCTTTCTTCATTTTTGAGACCTAGGGGATTCCTATTCTTTTGTTTCAAGTTAGCTATGTGTTTTTATTTTATTCATAATATTCATGGGGAAGGAAAATCCTGTCAATTCCGTTGATCTTGGTGGCTGTCCTCCATGATAAACTACAGTCAAGAGTACCAGCTTGGCCAAAACCGGTTTGGCTCAGTGGATAGAGTGTCGGCCTGCGGACTGCAAGGTCCCAGGTTCGATTCCGGTCAAGGGCATGTACCTGGGTTGCGGGCACATCCCCAATGGGAGATGTGCAGGAGGCAGCTGATCGATGTTTCTCTCTCATCGGTGTTTCTAACTCTATCTCTCTCCCTTCCTCTCTGTAAAAAATCAATAAAAAATATTAAAAAAAAAAAAAAGAGTACCAGCTTGTACGGGTGGCTCAGCCCGTGGCCAGGATGGGATCAGGGCTCAGCCAATGACTCAGGTCAGGAATAACTTTAGCAGACTAGGGAAGAACCAAGCCTACGCCAGGGTTGAAGCTCATTCTAGAACCAGGATCAGGGGCAGGACTGGGATAGATCCTGGCTGACGCCAGGGTAAAGTCTGGGGCTAGGACTGGGTATAGACTGTAGAAGGACAGAGCACATTAACAGTCATGTGACTAGGACACGCTCATGATGAGGACGCTGATGGTCACGAATATCAGGACATGGCTACGTATATCTGGACACACCTATGACGAGGCTATTAACAGTCACATATCTCGAGACATGCCCACAACGAGGTTACCAACATCACTCTGGGATTGTGCCCACAACATGCCCCATCAAAGCCCTGACACACTCTTATGTGCCTCCTGCAGCCCACGAGGGCCTGCCCGTCACTGAAGCAGTGAGGTGCACACAGCCCTGTGAGGTCAGCCGCTCGCTGTAATTACCCTGCTCAACCAGTGAGTGAGCTGGTGCTGAGAGGGTAAAACAGATGCACAAGTCACACAGCCAGTGCCCGGCAGAGCCGGGGCAGAGCCCAGGGCCCAGACTCCTGCCCTTTTCTCACGTGGGTGAAACAAAGGAGTAAAGTCAGACTGGAGAGCCACAGGCAGCACATGTGCACGCATGCAGACACACTGGCGGGCCAGGCCCTGCTCCCGCCACCACCTGGTGGCCCCATATCCATCTCCAACCCTGTCATCCAGCCCCTTGGCCCTCATCCCATCCACATGTCTCCCCCTCATCATCCCACCATTCCAGCACCCACCCATTTACCTTAGGCCTCTTCACACATCTGTCTGTCCTTCCTGCCCTCTCTCCCTCTGCCTGGCTTTGGCGCCAGCTCACTCCACCGGGCCACCCACCCTGGGCTGCCCTCAACCTCCCGCCCTCACTGCTCACCAAGTTCTTCAAGCTCAGCCGTCATGGACTTGGAACGCAGGGTCAATGTGGTGCTGGGGGCCCTCTTGGGGGGCGGCGGGGCTGCAAAGAAGAGGGAGGCCTTGGACCTCCTGTCCAGCAGCAGGCAGCGCGGCGTGGCCAGGTGCAGGTGCCACTTGCGCTCCACCGCCTGGATCTCCTCGTACTCCCGTGAGGACGTGTCACATTGCGCCAGGATCTTGTTCAGGCTGCGGCTGGATGCAAACTTCTTCATGGCGCTGGGAGCTCAGGGGGTGCTGAGGGCCGGGCTGGCCAGGGGCCTCAGGAGGTGGTCAAGAGCCCCAGGAGGGGTCACGGTGCTGGCCAGCTCTAGCCTGAGTGCCCACCCTTTAGCCTCTGAAGGCTGAGCAAGGGGCACCAGAGCCATGGGGTGGGGGCTGGGAGGGGTCCCCAGCAGGCGGGACTCTTGCTGCTCCAGGGCTCTCCCAGACCCTGGTGGCCACTGCCCCTCAGGGGACTCTGGTGTGGTCAGCTAAGCCATGGCCTGGGCTGGGCCCGGCCAGCAAAGCCTCCTGGGCCCAGGCTGATCCGCGACATCGCGCAGGGAGAAGACGCTCTTCCTCTTCCCTCAGGTGCCACCTCCCCCTTCCCTCCGACAATGAGCGGAAGGCAGCGTCAACCTCACAGTTGCTATGGCAACCCCGGCCTCCAGGCAGCTGCTGGCAGTGCAGGGAAGGAGGGCTCTTCCACACCAGGGGCTGGGGGAAGCCAGGAAGCAGGGGGCGGGGATCTGAGGAGGGGCAACCTGGGGTCAGGGGTCACAGACTGGGGGCTAGGGGGCCAGTCTAACATCAAGAACTGGGAAAGCACACAAGCCACGAATGGGGCATTTCACTTGGGTTCAGACACCTGATGTCAGCAGTCTGGGGCCAGGAGATGGGCAGAGAAACATGGGCCTGGGACCAGAGGTCTAAGGTCAGGAGCCAGAGGGGAGAGTCTGGGCACCGAGATCTGAAGCCTGACACCTCACCTCTGCGTCGAGCCCCGTCTTCTTCCGGCTTCCTTGTCACCGACACAACCTTCATGACAAGACGGTTCCCGCCCTGGCGGATCAGAGCCACCACCTGCTTATGTCCAACCTTCACCACGTTCACCCCGTTCACCTGGGACAGACAGGTAGGTGGGTGGGGGTGGTCCAGGTGTGTCCTCCTCAGGGCTCAGAGGTCAGCACCCACCCAGACGCACAGGTAAGGATGAGCCTCACCTCGATGAGGAAGTCTCCCGTGCGCAGCCCGGCCCTCCAGGCCACGCCCTCCACATCCACAGACTCGAGGTACTGAAGTGCAGGGAAGGCCGGCGTGGGGGTGAACTCCTCGATGGGGGTCTCTGCTGCAGGGGTGGGCGGGGCGTTAGGGGGGGCTTCACTAGTGTGTCCAGGTGGAGGCGGTTGTCACACAGTAACAGCCCAAGAGTGGTGCAACACGCCGAACAGATAAAACCAGGCAGAGCGCCCTGGGCTGGGCAGTGGGCAGGCGCCACCCAGGACAAGAGCCAGTTCTGGAATCCAAGGTACATCCCTCTGAGAAACTCCCCTCTCACCCCCACCGAGAGGCCCCACTGGGTCAGGCACACGAGAGCAGCAATCTTGGACGTCCACAAGGAGGTGGAGTCCTGCCCTGGACTGAGACATTCCAGACCAAGAGTATAGTCACAGCAGAGGGACAAGGAGGGGTGTGGCCTGGAGAGGGGATGGGGTGACACTGGGGACAGGGGCAGGGGCAGGGAGGAGAGCAGAGGGGCGGAACAAAAGCCCCAAACAGTTTGCAGCCCCTGCCAGCCTGACACCCAGACCCCAACCCTTCATTACCTTTGGCCCCCCGAAGCACGAACCCAAAGCCCTCGTGGTCCCGTTTCTGCAGGATGGCCACCTTGTCATCAATGACATAATCGCTGGTGGAGGAAAGCAGGGAGGGGTGAGGAGAAGCCTGCCAACACGCTGGCCAAGCTGACCCCAGGCGTGCCCCCAAAAGGGTCCCTCAGGCAGCACCCACCCTGGGAGGGCTGCCCTTGGACTGACCTGGGAGGGCAGAAGACAGAAGGCTGGGCGCCACCACTCCCTCCTCCTTCCTCTTCACCCAGGCCTCCTTGCCCAGCTCTCAGCCTCCCTTTACATTTGACATCCCACTCACATGCGTGCCCGCGTGCCCACCTGCCCACCTGCCCTGCGGTACCTGTGAGAGGTGAGGCTGTCATAGGAGCCCACAGTGTAGTGGCGGAAAAGTCGCTTCGTCCGGTCCTCCCGTGTTTCTGAGGGGAGTTTCAGTTGCTGATGGAGGGTCATATCCTCCAAGCGGCCTGAACAGCCCCGCAACCACAGTGGTCACCAGCCTCTGCCCACACCCCCTGGCCTGGTTGTGCCACATGGAAGTGTGTGTGTGTGGGGGGGGGATCCTGGGTCCTGGGCCCAGAGGTCCTGAGGTCAGAGGCTGAGGGGACCATATGGGAAATTCTGGCTTCTGGGGTCAGGGTTCAGAACAGGGCAGGGGCTGTGGGTCATCTCTCCCCCATGCACATGGCAGACCAGCCAAGGCCACAGAGAACTGGAGCCCGTAGTTACCAGCAAAGATGTCCATGTGTGAGGCACATGCATGTGGCCCACAGTTGCATGTAAGTGCTGTGCTCACATGTGCTTGTGCATATGCATGTCTCTGTGTCCAGTCATGTACCTATGTCATGCTACATGCCCACATGCACTGCCATGGAAGCAGCACTGTGTCTTCACTGCACCCCTCACACGGCCCACTGATGCTCAACCTCACGGGGTCCCTTGCCCCAGGTCCAGCCTCTGAGTGCACAGAGTCCAGGTGTGGGGGCTGGGTCCCTTCCCTGATGTCACGACAACGCACAGAGTTTTTTCCCACCTGTACTCTTGATCTTGGCGTCCCTCACAGCCACTGCCCCACCCTGAGCCTCCCTGATCCCCTGCAGACCTGCAGGTTCTTTGGGACATACCCATCCAGCACCTCCCTGCTCCAGGCTCACTTCTGCAGCTGCCCATGAACCAGATTCTCTGCCCCCCAGACCTCATAGCACCTCTGCCTCCAAGGTGTTCCCCCAGATGGTTCCACTGCCACTCACATTTCATCCCTCAATTCCTCCCTCATTCTCTATCATTTCAGTATTTCTCAAGATTAATTTATTCATTCAACAAGTATTTACTGAACTCCTGCTGTGCACCAGGCACTCTTTGTTTTAGGCCTCTGAGAATACAGCAGATAACAGAACCAAGCCCCTACCCTCTAGAGTTTACAATTCTTTCAAAGAGAGGGAGAGCAGACAAGAAATACGTATACACATGTCAAATGCTGGTAAGTGTTAAGAGGACGCAGAACAGGGTTACAGAGAAAGTTCACGGTTCTAGGGTGAGGGAGGGATAATGGATGTAAAGATGGATGGATGGGTGGTCACATGAAGGCCTCGCAAAGGCACAGGCCATGAGGTAGCCACCATAGATTGCATGGGTAAAGGATTTCCTGGGGGGTGGGCACTCAGGGTAGGAAATGAGATCAAATGAGAATCTATGATTTTTTAAAATATATTTTTATTGATTTCAGAGAGGAAGGGAGAGGGAGAGATAGAAACATCAATGATGGGAGAGAATCATTGATCAGCTGTCTCCTGCATGCCCCATCCTGGGGATCGAGCCAGCAACCCAGGTATGTGCCCTTGGCCGGAATCAAACCTGGAACCCTTCAGTCCGCAGGCCGATGCTGTATCCACTGAGCCACACCAGCTAGGGCCCTATGATTTTTGATAACCTATCTCTTCCACTAATTGTGAGCTAACATTTATTTCTGTGATCCTAGCACCTAGATAACTAGAGGGATAGATGGGTGGACAACTGGGTGGGTGGGTGGGTGGGTGGGTGGGTGGGTTGTTGGATGAATGACTATATGATGGATGGAGGGAAGGAGGGATGGAACAAGAAATAGATGGAAGGAGGGATAGAGAGCAGGAAGGATGGATGAAGGGGTCAAAGGGTAACAGATGCATAAACAAATGGGAAGGTGGACTGAGTGGTTTGATGGGGAGGGGATAACTAGATTGGTGGATGGATGGAAGGATGGGTGGACGGATGGATGAACAGACAGACAGATGGACGAGAGGGTGGGTGGATTAATGGACAGACGAATGATGGATGAACAAATGGATTGACGAACAGACAGATGGATAGATGGATGAATAGATGAACAAATGGAGAGATGGATGGAAGAAGGGATGGATGGGTAGATGGACTGATGGATGGATGGATGGGCAGATGGATGGAGGGATGGACCGATGGATAGATGGACAGACAGATAGATAAACAGATGGGTGGGTGGATAGGTGGATAGATCGGTGGGTGAATAGATGGATTGATGGACAGATGGATGGGTGGATGAATGGATGGAGGGGTGCAAGGATGAACTGATGGTAGGACGGGCAGATGGACGGAAGGAGGAATAGATACAAGTAAAGATGGATGGCTGGACAGATGGACAGGTGGGTGGATAGAAGGAGAGGTGGGTGGGTGGGTGGGTGGGTGGGTGGATGGATGGATGGATGGATGGATGGATTGATGAATGGATGGATGGACAGAGGGCTGGATGGATAGGTGGGTAGATGGATGGATGGATGGAAAAATGGGTGGATGAATGAAAGGAAGGAGGGTTGGGTACACTGGGTGGTCTGGGTGGGTTGACAGATGAGTAGATAATGGCAGGACAAGTGGGTGAACCAAAGGATAAAGGATGTAAGAGTAAAGGAAGCAGAGGCTGGATGGAAAGAAGAAAGAGCCCCTCTTAATGCACATGTCAGGGCAAGTACTGGTCTGGGTGGCAGGATCTGCCACTACCTTGTGTGATGCTCAGAATGCTGACAGTCCCCTTCCAGGCTCTCCCTATAGAGAAGGGAAATCCACCCTGCGGGGCCCCTAGGTTTACCACCCTGGCACCCTCCCAAGCACTGATCTGTTCTTTTCTCCTCTCTTTGCACACACTGCCCATCATGACGGACACCCGCTTGGACACTCCTGCACTCACCATCCTGCGTCCAAGGCCAGAGCAGGCCAGGCCTCATCACTGCTAGGTCAGCACCAGACTCCTCCTTGCCTCCACCACACCCTTCTCACATTCACCAACCTGCAGACATGTCCCCCGTGCCTGCCTGCAAAAGGACCCCAACTCCATCGTTCACTAGCCTCCCATTTTCAGATTTTGTCAACCAAAATGTATTTATTATATAACACAAATTCATTTTCCAGTTTCATTAATCAGGCACATGAAGCCAGCTGAAGTGAAAACACACAGCCTGACCCCCCTCCCTTCCAAGTACTGGAAAGGGAGGGAGAGAAGGAGGGAGAGAGGAAGGGAGGGACAGAGGAAGGGAGGGAGGGGAGGACAGCTGCCAGAGCCACAGCCTTCCAGGTGTCCTACAAACCAGCCTCCGAACAGACAGGGCTTCGCCTCATCATCTCCCCCCCACAGCTCAGGGGCTGTAGGAGGCACCCTCTCTGCTAATCCCGGGCATCAGCCTGGCCCCATGTGTGGGCACAGTGCCCCCTCCTTGGCCTCTAGGTCTCTCTCTGTCCCTACTCCAGTCTCAGAATCAGATCTTCCTTTGGATCTGGGCCTGTTGGAAGCAGGTTCCCATTCCTGGGCTGCCTCGGCCTCTGGCACAACCCAGCCCCTGGGTCCCAGATCAGACTCTGCCCAGAGTGCTGGCAGGCCCGGCCTGCACCGAGGACAGAGTTACTCCGTCCCTCCCAGCAGGCAGACTCCATAGGCCTCTCCCTCTGCCCACCCAGGAAATGCTCCTGTCTACCCAGGTACCTTCTGACATTCTTTCGGTGACAAACCCCAGAGCCACCCCCTCTAGGAGCCCTGCACTTGCCCAGAGGCCGATGGCTCCTGCAGCAGGATACTGTGTGCTCTCTCCCTTCCCAAGACTTCAGCCCACCCGCCCCTCAGCCACCTCCAACCACCCTGCCTGGCCCTCACACTGACCCTGAGTGGCCTGCACACTCCAGACAGCACCCCGTCTCCTCCTGCCACCCTGCCACAAACCCTAGTCCACTGTGCTCCCCCTGGAGCCACAGCCACCTAACGGGCCTCACACCTCCACTCCAGCCCACCGCCCCTCCCTGCACACTCAGGTGTCACCCACCCAGAGCCCGTGAATTGCACTGGCCACAGCACAGACCCTGCAGCTACTGCCTGTGTCACAAACGAGGCTGCTCCTCAGGCCGTGGGACCGGCCCTCCTAGAAATGGACCAACAGCCGCTGTCCCCCCTCTGGGACCTGCTAGGGCAAGTGAGTCGGTTTCTGTATGGAAAGTGCGTGAAACCACAGCTGGCACCAGGACGCTGCTCAGAGCACGCCAGGTGGCAGCACGCGCAGACGGGCTCTGCTACCGCCACCATCAGCTGACCATCCAGAGGACTCCTGGTCATCCTTCAAGGCTCAGCTCAGACGCCTCTGCTTCGAAGCCCTGACTCCTCAGGCAACCCTGGGAGCATCTTGTGCTAACACTGCGTTAAGGCCGCACACAAACGTGAAACCACTGTGCTGCCTGCTCTTCTCCAGGCAGAGAGCCAGCCTCTGTGATCCTGGCTCCCAAGACAAGATCCAACCCACGTCAAACACCTAATAAACATATGCTATTCTCAAATTCCAACTCCAGTCCAGACCTCCCTCCCACTCTCCCCAGCCTCAGCCTCGAGTCCCATTGCCCTGGAGCCACACAGTTCTCAAACCAGAACCAACGCTGCCCACCCCATGGGGGAGCACAGACCACTCCCAACTGAGCACATCTGGAGGACCCCTCCTCCCTCTCCCCTCCCCGTCAGGTTTGCACCAAGGCCCCAAACTCTGAAAGCCTTCCTCACCGGAACAGGCCGCCCCATCTACCCTCCACAGGCACACAATGGGGGTCGCATCCCTGTCACACACTCAGCCGCCTAGAGAGCCATGGGGGCAAGGCAGGGCAGAGCCGAGCAAACAGGAGAAGGCAGCTGCTCAGGAGCAGGTCAGAGGCCACGTTCCACACGGGACAGGAGTCCGGGCCACCTCGGGGCAGGCTTCCCTCGGGAAACTCTCAACCCAGATTAAGAGGGCACAGCCACCCAGGGCCCAAGCCCTGTGCAGATAAAGGGGCCCTGAGCCCTTGGTCCAGAGATACCACTGGTGACCACCACTGGCCACTACTCAGGAGAGGTCTCTCTAAGCCAGAAATAACGCTCGTGGGTCTGGGAGACTCCTTGGACTTCTGAGTGCTCACTGCAAGGCTATCTATTCCCCAGCTATGCAGCTGCCCTGGTGTGGGGCCTCCAAAGGTCCTCAGATCACAGCACCCAGAGGGGTCCTTCCTGGAGGCCACGGCCATCCCACCTGCTGCCCTCAGCCTGCCTGGCTGCAGGGCACCCACAACAGCCCCTCTGGGCCCAACTGGCCTCATTTCCTCTTGGCAGATCCAGGCCTCCCTACACTGCCCACCTGGACAATCTGTCCACTTTGGAAAGACGTCTCTCTTCTCACACTGACCTCATTACTTGTCTGCCAGCCATGCAGGAACCACGCACTCCAAGCACCCAGTATTTCTCTTAGGGTCATGGGGGGGGGCAGTTGTATGGTCACCGGGGGGCACATGTGGGATCTGCACAGATGCATGTTCATACATGTGTGTCCTGTGGGCACAGCACACATGCTTCCACTACTGTATGGTGTCCATAGGTACGTGCAGGGTGTGTGTGTGCCGTGTGTCTGCTGTGCACACAAGTTTGCGTCCACGTCGAATATGTGTTTGAGTTTACCCTCGTCTTTTCTCTGAATGTCCACATGTATTCATCTCCAAGCAAGGCCAGAGGGGAGCTAGGGAGCAGCCCAGGGAATGTGGGGGTCACTCACCATGCCGTGTATCATACTGTCTCATCTGCACCTCCTCCACGCAGTCGGCCGGGAACCAGCCCGTGCGGCCTTTCACGGTCCCCTCCCAGAAACCGCCCTCCCCAATGCTGAGCACTGGGGGGACAGAGGCCAGAAAGGCTGTCAGGCAGAGCAGGGCCACAGGGACCCAGGCCTCCCCCACTGCCCCCACCACCACCTCAGGCTCAGGTTCTCCCCACCCACCCATCACCCTTCCCCCCTCCCCTTCCTTTATCCTCCTGGCGTTTTCCCTGGAAAGATTTCGGGATCCACACGGAAGAGAAACGAACAGATGGGCACAGCACAGGATGGGCATGTGGGGGACAGAGAGACACACAGATGGACACGCTCGTGGGGGGACAGGAGGCAGAGGCAGGGGCCACCATCCTGCTCCTGCTCTCCCAGGTGACCCCTCTCCTCCCATTCCATCCTTGCTGTCACCCACCCCAGGGTCACTGACCAGAGTGCAGGGTCACTGCTTTGCCAGGGGATTGGGCCACAGATGGACCAGGCAGGCTGACCCTCAGGACTGTTTCCTCCCCAGGCTCCCCTGGCATAGGGCACCCACGAAGATAGGGCCCCGATGATGGCAGAGAACCCCAGACTGAGGTTCCCCAGAACAGAGGAGCCCCGTGCCAGAAGCCCTCCTAATACACAGACACCCACATAATTGTCACAGACATCACCCACAATGGCACAGGCTCCCCACGGGCACAAGGATTTCCAGGGAAGAAGTCCCAGAAGTGACCTAGGGACCCCATAACCATAGGGAGTCTGTAATGGGATAGCGTCCTTCGAACACAGAGAACCCCGATGACACAGAAACACCCCACGACGAGAGGAGCCTCGGTGGGGACACCGGGAACCCATCACGACGGAGGGACAGGAACCCCGTGCACACAGACCCCCCGGGCACGGAGCCCTTCACGTCGACACAAGGGGTCCCCCGTGGCAGATGCATCCCATCATGACCGCCGGGGCTCAAGTTCCCAGGGCGACCCCAAAATGGCATCAGCCCCTCCAGATCGCGGTGCACCCGACCCCGCCCCCCGCGCCCCTCACCCTTCACGGCCTCGCCGCGGTGCAGCGGGATCTCGCCCTCGCCCTGCGGGCTGTGCGCCTTCACGGCGATGAACTTGCGGCCGGGGACAGCGCTGTAAAGTTTCCGCTTCGGGCCGCGGGGCGGCGGCGCGGGGGGCGCAGGGGGCGCCGGGCCAGGGCCGGGCGCGGGGCCGGGGCCGCCGGGGCCGCCGGGCCCGCTCGGGCTGTAGACGAACACGTAGGTGACGGACGCGATCCCGGGGGGCAGCGGGCACGCGAAGCCGGCGCCCGGGGCCTCCATGGCGCGCGGCCCGGCCCCGCCGCCGGCCTCACCGCAGCCGCCGCCGCAGCGCCCGCCGCCCGCCGCCCGCCGCCGCCCGCCCGCCCGCCGGGGGCCCGGCCCGGGGCCGCTCCATGGGCCGCGCCGCCGCGCCCGGCCCGCTCCCGCCAGCGCACGAGCCGCGCCCGCTCAGGGCTCGGGGGCCGCGGGGCTGCGCTCCCGGGCGCGCCGGGCTCGCTCCATGCCGCGGCTCCCGCGCCCCGCCTCCCCGCGCGGCTCCTCCCTCTGCGGGCGGCGGCGGCCGGCCCTCCCCCGCTCTCCGCGGCCCTTCGCGCGCCCCCACTGGGAGACCACGAGCGAGGGGACTGCGGTGCGCGGAGGGCGGAGGGTCGGGCCGAGGAAGGCGGGGAAGGGGGCGGCGGGACCGGCCGGGGCGGCCAGGTGGGAGCTGGGGCGGGCGGGCGCGCAATGCTTCAGACAGCGAAGGTTACCGCCCAGCCAGAGGCGCTCCCCGCGCGCGGGTCTGCGCACCTGCCCCCGCCCCTCGCTGTCCGGCCTTGGCCTCCTCACGGCCTGACCGCTGGCTGTCATACATCCGGCGCCTTAATCCCCCTCCACCTGGGTCCTCTACTCCTTGGATACCTGCCCGAGGCCCATGCACACTGGTGCTGACCAGCTACCCCGACTGCTGTCCCCCGCTGGGCACCGAACCTGAGGCCTGGGTCCTCCACCTTCGCCCTGCTCAAAAGCCTGCACTGGCTCCCTAGTACCTAGGCAGGCCGGATCCACATCCTCAACCAGTAGCTCTCTGGGACTGAGAAGTGGCCACAGCCCAGCCACACACATGGATACCTTCCTTTCCCTCCTCTGGGATGTTTATGATGGCGTTTCCAACACCTCAATATTCTAATCAAGCTACTCCAGCCCTTGCTACTGTCTCTCAGCCACAACCCCACTTTCCTCTGCCCTGTGATGCTGGTGCGATCTGGGGGGGGGGGGGGGGGGGACTAGGGACTCCCTTCCAGGCTCTGCCAACATGGGGCGCCAGGGAGCCACCACCTCCCTCCACCACCCACCCCACCCCATCTCAGCTCAAATGCCACCTTCTCTCCTTGGACCAAAGGTGACCCCCTCAGAGACCCTCTCCCTCCAGGTTCACCAAACTTCTTCAGCCCCCTCCTGGCCACTCACAGGACAGCGTCCTTACTTGGATCTCTGCCCACCTCACTGCTTCTTAGCCCTGGGCCCTGCTGTCACTGTCCCAAGACCTTCAGGACCTCCTGCTACGAGCTCCCACCACTTCCAGCACTCTAGGTACCAACTAAATGTCTGTAGAAAAATAATACTGATAATTCTGGCGCCCCACACAGAGCAGGTCTTGCTTTTGCGTTTGCTAAAAGGCGAAGGAACATACAAAAGATCAATGAAAGCAGGGCATCCACACAGCTCCAAGCAGGAACGACCCTCTTCAAAACGGAAACACCCAGAAGTTTGTTCTTTCAGCCCAGGGGTGGGGAACCTTCTTTCTGCCAAGAACCATTTGGATATTTATAACATCATTCACGGGCCATACAAAATTATCAACTTAAAAATGAGCCTGCTGTATTTGGTCAAACATTTCATTAACTCACCCCCAATGCTTTGGCAGGGCCAGACGCAATGATTTCACGGGCCTTATACCGCCCATGGGCTGGACATTCCCCACCCCCGTTTTAGCCACTGGACTTTCCCACCCTTGAAAAAAATCCATGGGACATGCAAAAGCTTCAGGGAGAACTGAGATGATTTGGGGCAGGACAGGCAGGCTTGGAGTCTGGGCAAGGAGGCAGACAGAGAAGGCATCACAAATCAAGGCTAGACGAGCAAGGAGAATGACAGGTGATAAAGTGGGTTTTATAAAGCTCCTGATGCACCCCAAGCCCTCTGCAGAGCACAGGCTTAGAAGTCTGGGAATTGGATCTACCTGCTTCCTAGCTCTGTGACTTTGGACAAATCACCTACCCCACCTGAGTGTCAGGACCCTCATCCATAAAATGGCACTGACAGAGAACAGCCTTGTGCAGGGTCAAGGTTAAGCTAGAGCAGTGGTTCTCCACCTTCTGGCCCTTTAAATACAATCTCTCATGTTGTGACCCAACCATAACATTATTTTCGTTGCTGCTTCATCACTGTCATGTTGCTACTGTTATGAATCGTCATGTAAATATCTGATATGCAGGATGGTCTTAAGCGACCCCTGTGAAAGGGTCGTTCGACCGCCAAAGGGGTCACGACCCACAGGTTGAGAACCCCTGAGCTAGACGATGCAGCCCAGCTGTCATTGTGAAAACAGCTGCTTGTGTGACACACTCAACAGTGTCTCCCCAGCACCTTCCCCACGACCCGCTCTGGGGAAACTGGGAAGCTAGAACAATGGCTCCTGCCCTGGCCAGTGTGGCTGGCTCGGTTGTTTGGAGCATCATCCCGTACACCAGAAGGTTGCAGGTTCGATTACAGTCAGGGCACATACCTAGGTTACGAGTCCCATCTTGGGTTGGGTGCGTATGGGAGGCAACCAATCAATGTTTCTCTCTCACATCGATGTTTTTCTCTATCTTCCTTCCTTTTTCTATAAAATCAATAAAAATATGTCCTCCAATGAGGATTTTAAAAAAAGGAACGATGGCTCCTGCCCTGGAGGTGAGGGAGGAGAGATGCCTTAACCAGCGGCGGCTGGCCGGCACTGTGGGCCAGGGGCTTCTCATAGGGACCCCTCACCTGCCCAGATTCAGAAGGCTTCCAGAAGGAAATGACTTAGGTAGGATTAGTCCTACCTTACCGATGAGAACCCAGGCACAGAGGGGTTGGCTGACCTGTCCAAGCCTATGGTCAGCAGGTGCAAGGACTGCATGGACCCCGGCCATCTGTCTGCAGAGCCAGTGCCCCACTCACTCCCCACTGCACAGCCAGCAACGGCCAGTGGGGCTCTAGCCAGGTGTCTGTCCTGTGTCCTGGGGATGCCAAGTGCCTCATATGCCCCTGTTCTCAGGGTCCCACCGCTCACAGTAAAGGGTAAAGAGAAGAACCGCAGTGTCCTGGCTGGAGAGGTGGTAGGAAGATGAAGATCCCCCTGGAGACAGGGCTAAGGACCACCTGCAGGTTTTAAGCTCTCCTGGAGCGGAAGCCATAACCCCTACCACTCACCACCTAGCCCTCCTTCCTGGTATGGCAGGACCCTTTCTCAACCACAGGTCTGATCAGACCCTCTCCTCCCTATATGCTCCCTCAGCTGCCTACTGTCCTCAGAGGAAGTCCAGTTCCCACCAGAGATGAACGTGGGGGAGCTGCCCCGGCCCACAGGGCCTCACCTTCTCCCTTCCTCATCCAGGGAGATCCATGGGGGGAGTCCCCCGCCCCAAGTCTCAGCCCACCAGGTGCTAGACACCGTCGACCTCTCCCTGGCCGCCCCCATGCCGGCTCCTCCCAGCTTGGGTCCTGGCACCCACCAGCCCAGACCCTGCCGGGCCTCCCATCCCCTCCTACCTGATGTTGCTCTGGCTGCCCCTGCCGGCGTCAGTGCCACCGGCGTCGTTCTCTTTGTCACCACCTCGGTCCCGGTCTTTCTCCTCCTGCAGCCGCTGGAGCAGCAGCTGGTGGGGGAGGCTGCGCAGCGTGGGTCCAGGGGAGGCTGCCGGCTGCACCTCGCCCTTCAGGTTGATGTCACTGGCCGAGCGCTGCAGGGGCCGTGGGGAGGCCAAGCCACTGGGGCCGGCCAGCCGCCGCCGCTTTGCATAGCTGGGGGTTTCCCTAAATGGTACTGGGGGCGGGGGGCACATAGGTGAGGCTCTGGGCAGCCAGATGGGGTGGCCAACTTGTCCTGGTTTGCCCGGGCTCTCAGATTTTAGAACTAAAGTCCTGTGTCCCAGGAACTGCCTCAGTCCCAGCAAACCGGGAGAGTTGGCCACGTTCCAAACTGCCTGCAATTGGAGCTTCAGGGGCAGAGCCTGGTCTTCCTGTCGCCAGGCGAGGTCTTAGAACTGCTCGTTTCAGGGGAGACAGGCCAGGCCACATATTTGGTGCCACCTCTCACCAGGTGCCGCTGTGCAGGCCATGGAGCTGCTGCTCCCAGGAGAAATGTGAGGGAGCATCTAGACCAGGGGCTGGCAAACTTCTGTCAAGAACCAGTCGCCGTTTCAAGCTTCGTAAGCCACACAGCCTCTGTTGCAGGACCCAACACTGCCGCCGCCGCAGCACAAAAATAGCCACAAACATATAGAAGCAAATGGGCTGTGGCTGAGTTCCAATAAAACTTTATTTAAAAAGCAGATGAGGATTCGGAAAACATGGTCCAACTATATGCTATTTACAAAAGAATTACCTCAGATCCAAAGACACAAGCAGGTTTAAAGTAAAAAGATAAAAGAAGATATTTCATGTAAATAGAAACCAAAAGAGAGCTAAGTAGCGATATTCATATCAGACAATATAGACTTAAAGATAAAAAGTGCTACAAGAGACAGAGGACATTATGTTGATAAAAGTGTCGATTCATAGATAGATTAACAATTATTAACATATATTCATCAAACAGAGTATCAAACAAAAGTAGGAAATAAACATTGACACATTTGGAGAAATAGATAGTTCTATAATAATACTTAAGGCTTTAACACCTCACTTTCAATAATGGATAGAACATCTACAGAGAAGATCAATAAGGACATAAAAGACTTGAACCAACAGACCTAACAAGATATATACATCTGTGGAGAAAAACAGGGGGGAGGGCAGGGACACTCCACAAAACAACAGCAGAACACACACTCTTCTCAAACGCACATGGAACATTCCTCAGGACAGACCAAAGCAAGTCTCAATCAATTTTATAACACTGAAATCATACACAGTATCTTCTCCAATCACAATAAAACTAGAAATCAAATACAGGGGGGAAAAGGAAATTTCACAAATATGTGAAAATGAAACAACACAATTTTAAACATCCAATGTGTCAAAATAGAAATCAGAAGGAAAATTAGTATATACTTTGTGAAAATGAAAACAAAAATACAACGTACCAAAACTTATGAGATTCGCAAAAGCTATACTATGAGGAAAATTTATAGCTGAAAACACCTATGTTTAAAAAGGATTGAAGTCTCAAAAATCAATATCTTAATTACGTATCTTAAGGAACTAGAAAAAAAGATGCAAACCAAACCCAAAGCTAGCAGAAGGAAAGAAATAATAAAGGTTGGACAGAGATAAATGAAATAAAGACTAGATATACAGAGAGAATCAATGAAACCAAAGCTATTTCTTTGAAAATATCAACAAAATTGAACAAACCTTAGCTAGACTGACTAAGAAAAAAAGAAAAGATGGACACATGTAACTAAAATCAGAAATGAAATATGAGGCATTATACCGATCTTAGAGAATTCAGAAGGAATGTGAGAGAATGCCATGGACAATTATATGCCAACAAATTAGATAAGCTAGACGAGATGGACAAATTCCCAAAACTGACTCCAGAAGAAAGAGAAAATCTAAACAGGCCTATAACAAGCCAAGGGATTGAATCAGTAATCACAAATCTCCCAACAAAGAAAAGTCCAGCATCAGATAGCATTATTGATTACTTCTACCAAACATTTAAAGAATTAACACCAATTCTTCTCAAACTCTTCCTAAAAATGGAAGAGGAAGGAACACTTCCTGACTCATTCTGTGAGTAATTAAAAACTGGGCAAAGGACTTGAACAAACACTTCTCCAAAGAAGAGTACAAGTGGCCAATAAGCCCATGAAAAGATGCTCAGCACCATCAGCCATCAGGGAAATGCAACTGGAAAACCACGATGAGATGTCACTTCGCTCAGACTAGAATAGCCATATTAAAAAAAAAAAAAAATGTAGAACCCTCACACATTCCTGGTAGAATTATAAAATGGTGGAAAACAATTTGGCTGTTCCTCAAAAAGTTAAATGCAGAATTAACATATGATCCAGCAATTCCACTCCTAAGTATATGCCCCAAAACAACTGAAAACAGGTACTCAAGTAAATACTTTTCACACATGTTCATAGCAACACTATTTACAATAGCCAAAAGATAGAAACAACCCAAGTCTCCACCTAAGGATGAATGGATAAACAAGATGTCATATATACAAATAAAAAATATTATTCAGCCATAAAAAGGAATGAAACAGTGATGCATTCTACAATCTGAATAAAGCATGAAAATGTGTTGAGCAAAAAGAAGCCAGACAAGAGTTACATAGTCTGATTCTATTTATATGAAATATCCAGAATGGTAAATCCATACAGGCAGAAAATATATTAGTGACTGACATGGGTTGAAAGAGGGGAATGTGGAATAATTGCTTAGTTATATAGGGTTTTCTCTGGGGTGATTAAAATGTTCTGGAATTCAATAGAATTGGTTGTACAACACTGTGAATGTACTAAATACCACTGAATTATTCCATTTAAAATAGTTAATTTTATGTTATGTGAATTTAATTTTAAATGAAATTTAAATCCTCAATTTTAAAGCCTGAATTTAAATACAAAAAATGCTGACTGGAGCTGGATTTGGCCTGCAGGGCATCGTTTGCCAAGCCCTATTCTAGACGCCTGTGACAGAAGTGTGGGCCATGGACCAGCAGGCTCACCTTGAGCTGGAGCGCCTTAGAAATTCAGAATCTCAGGCTCCATCCAGGTCCACTGAGTCAGATGTGATCAGGTGAGAAGATGTGACATGAGAGTGGGTGGGGGCCTCCCTAGTACACCTTCAGACACAAGTCCGTGCGGACACGGGCTTGAGTGTGCGCATGGGTTGTTGGGGGACGTGGGTCTGAAGGTGGCTGCTCCTAGGCCAGGGTCCTGTTTCAGGCCTGGCAGTCTAGAGGGGCAGGTGGAGCTGCCAGGAGGCCCAAGTGTCCTGTCCCCTCAGGGTGACGGGTCCCAGCCTGGCAGACCCTGCAGGTGGGCTCCTTCCCTGAGGAAGAGGAAGGGGTAGAGGGGCAGAGCTTCCTCCTGCTCCTGTGTGCAGGCCCCACCCAGGTTCAGAGCTGGGATGGACACGGCAACCTGCATCTGTCACTGAGGGCCTGTCCTTGGAGTGAATGTGTGCAGAGGGAGTGGGGAGGACAGACCCCTGGGATGGTCCAGGTCTGAAGACAGGCTCTGCCGTTAACCGGCTGTGACTCAGTTTCCCCCTCGGGAACCGTGAACTAATAATCACTCATGGAGGGTGGGTTGCTGAGAAGGTAAGTTAGACAACAACAGGGTTTATAATAAATACTCATGACTACATTTGCCTGTGGCTCAGGGACATCAGGCTGTATCATCTAAGTGTGCATGTGACAAGTGAGCAGAAAGAGGTGAGCGGCCACAGAGCCAATCACCACCGGCCTAAGTGACTTGGATGCTGGCCCCAGACCTGGACCCACCTACAGCACTTCTAACCCTAACCAGAGAGCGCACCCTGGGCCGGCCAGGCAGTCAGCTGCCATAATGGTGCCCCCAGGAGCCCAAGCATCTCTGTCCACGCCACAAAAATGAGAGGCAGCTGGGGCCCTCCTGCTGCTCAGCTTGGCTCGGGCAAGCCTCCTCCCTTCAATCAGCTGGACTGAGGCCATGGCCAGAGTCCAGACCCACAGAACCGAATCCCACATGAGGTCAGAGGTGAGAAGTGGGTGCAAATAATCGTAAAAGATCATTTTTGCTTAAGAGAAATGGAGGCACAGAGGCCCTAAGCAGCTTTCCCACAGTTAGAGGACCACAAGCAGAAGAGAGACCCCACACGTCCTCGGACCCAGATCCTCCCAGGCTGACAACCACTGCAAGCTCGCGCCCAGCCAGACTGAGATGTCTCCTGCCCAACAGACCTCCAACCTCAGCACAGCTCTGTCAGCCGGAGCCAACGCCACACCACTTCACTCAGCAGATGGACGCTGCTGCCCTGGACCCGCCCACACCCAGGACCTACTACCCATTTCTATGGCCCCGGCCCTGCTCGGGCATCAGGGGCCCATAAGCGAGCCTTACTGCTGAGAGGTCTACTCAGGGGAGATCCTATAGAGCAGTGATGGCAAACCTATGACACGCGTGTCAGAGGTGAAACGCAAACTCATTTTTTGGTTGATTTTTCTTTGTTAAATGGCATTTAAATATGTAAAATAAATATCAAAAATATAAGTCTTTGTTTTACTATGATTGCAAATATCAAAAAATTTCTATATGTGACACGGCACCAGAGTTAAGTTAGGGTTTTTCAAAATGCTGACACGCCGAGCTCAAAAGGTTCGCCATCACTGCTATAGAGAAAGGTCATTAAAGGTGAACTTGGCCTTAATCTCAACCCCAGTCCAAAATTCAACCCCAGACCTGACAGTAACCTTACATTACAACCGAGAAGGGCCCTAGCCCTAAGACCCGCCCTGGCTCGCTGCTATTCATTGTTACTCAGGGCAGAAAGGGGAGCCTGGGAATCTGTGCTCCAGAGAGAGCCATGGGCAGAAGAGCTGGGCCAACCAGGACACAGGGGAGCCAAAAAGGGAGCCACTGTGTGGCCAGGTACCTAGAGGGGTGGCCTCTGGCCAGAAAATACTCTTCCTTGAAGAGGAGGCCCACCCATTCCTGCGGCTCCAGGCTCCCCACCCCAGAGAAGGATAGCAGGGTTCCTAGGACAGATCTCAGACCAGCCCACAGCCCCAGGGACTGGGGGGAGGGGACCTCCCTGAGGCTACCTGTGAGGCGTGCCCTGTGCTCCTGCCTGCCCTGGAGTCGAGACTAGACGGCATGTCTGGTTTTTTTCTGGGACCACAAGTCACTCACACATCTGGCCTTGAGGACAGCACCTCATCCCTGTGTGCTGGCATCACACTGATGTGACCCTGGACGGGAGGGTGACCTGGGCAGGGGCTCACAGCCACTGTCCCAACCCCCGGCTAGTCCTACACTTGACCTATTGGGAAATCGAGCCTTGACCCTAATTTCAACCCCCTCTCAACCTCAGCGGATCCCTAACCCCAGCACTGGCCCCAACCAACAGCCCCAACCTAACCATGCCCTTGACCTTGACCTTGACCCTGACCCTCTGTCCACTCTGCACAGGCCCTTCCCTTCCCTCAGCCCATTCCCCAGCCCTGCAGGGGCCACAGATGGACTCACAAAACAGAGCACAGCTGGCAGCCAGGGCTGGAAGAAGCAGCTCAGGGCATGAGGGCTCCCTTGTCACATTCCCACTGACCCCAGACAACCCCCACAAACCCACCTTCAACTTGGACCTGGGGTGGGCAGAACTCACCGACATCCGAGTCTTTGTGGGTCTTGATGACCTCCGCCAGTTCAAAGTTCCCCGCGATGATGGCCACCTGGGGTGGGAGGACGGGGGAGGCTCAGCCACACCACACTCCCCATCCCTGGGCCCTGGTGGCTCCTGGGGCTCCTGTCTTTGGGGGTTGGTGGCCCCAGGTTCGGACCTTGTCCCCGCCTAACTCTCCCACCAGTCTGCCCAGGACTGAGGGATGTCCTGGGACACAGAGCTGAAATCAGAAGAGCCCTGAGCACACAGGGGCGTGCTGGTCACTCCACCTATTCTCTCAATGGTCCCTCCACACACCACCTTTCCTCTCTGAGCCATGGCTCCCCACTGCCTCCCTCCTGTCACCCTCCCTCTGCCCTTCCCTCACCCCTGCATCTGGTCCTCCCACAGGCCCTCCACTGCCATCTCGGCACCTGCTGGATAGCATGGTGGCCTGATCTGCTCTCCCTACATCTCCTTGGTAGGCCCCAGCTCTCTCCGTGGTCCCCAACTCCTCCCACACATTTCAGGAGACATGGACACCCCTCCATCTAGTCATCCGGTGCCAAGAACCAAACCCGGCCAGAGAAAGGACTCAGAAACATACGGAAATTAGTCAGGAGCTGAGACCACCCTTCTGACCCCCGTCACCTCTGCACCCTCCTGTCTCTGGAAGGTCAGACCCACATCTGTTCTCCCCTGGCCCCAGAGCCCTCTGACCCACCTGTCCCAGAAAGTGAGAGTTCACTATCCACGGTGACCACCCCCATCAGTCAGTCCCCTACTGCTGGCCACCCGGTCCCCCACCCCACCCGGGGGAGATTGCCTCAGGGAAGAACCAAGATCCAGAGAGGTCTAGCCACAAAGAGACAGACACCCGGGGAGTGGCTTCTCGCTCCTGCGCATTCTGGTACCTGGAAGGCCGTCTGGCTGTTGTAATTGCGGACATCCTTGTTGGCGCCGCGGAAAAGCAGGACACGAGCACAGCTTTCCTGTTGGCAGTGTGGGAGTGAGGGCCATGGGGTGACAGCACACACCCACACATTCAGAGCACACACGCATGGCATGAGAGGAGCAGGGCAGGAGTACACACCAGGTCCCATCTGGCCCAGGAGGCCCAGATGCACACAATGCACACCTGTGATTCAGAACACACGTGTGTTCAGGAAACAGACATGCACACGTAGGCCTGCAGGGCCACAGCTCACTGCAGACGCAGAACAAGCATGCATGGAGAGACACCGGATCAGACATGTACACACATGTAGTCACTGCACGGGATCACCCGTACCCACACACACGTGTACACCTACAGTCACACCTGGTTGTAGAGGGCACAGATGTGCAGGGCCGTGTTCCCCGAGGCATTCTGGGCCCCCATGTCAGCTCCGTAGAATAGCAGGTGCTCCAGGTGCTGCACGTGCCCAAAGCGGCAGGCCTAGGGGAAGAGGGGGGTGCTGCTGGGCCTCTGACAGAGCCTGGGACCCCCACGCTTGCAGGGGGGCTGGAATCCCAACTCCTGCAGAGAGAGCCAAAAATGCCCCTACGCCCGACAGAGCCCAGGACCTCACCCCCCTGACAGGGCTCCCTGCCCACCTGGTGGATCTCCTGCCAGCCATTCTCATCAGTGGTCCCCAGCTGAGCATGGTCGTGGAGGAGCAGCTCACAGCAGAGGGCGTCCCCGCCCCCCAGGGCGCTGTGGTACAAGGGCGTCAGGCCACGGCTGTCCTTGTAGTCAGGTGAAGCGCCCAGGTCCAGCAGGGTCTGAGGGCGAGGAGCCTCAGTGTCCACGCTGGACCCAACTTCCTCCCCATCTTGGTCCACATGCCCCTCCAGACCCGGCCCCACCGGTACTAACGGTCAAAGCCGCGGCGTTCCGCTGGCGCGTGGCACAGTGCACAGCCGTGAGCCCGTCGCGTGTGCGGAAGTCCAGGTGGGCACCACCATTCCTCAGCACCTTCAGCAGGTCCGTGGCATTGTCCAGCTGGGCCGCCAGACTCAGGGGACACTCTGGGTTCAAGGGACAGAGGAAGGTTATGTTCCGGCCACTCCAGAGCCATGCTCCTTCCCCGACTGCTTCTCACCTCCTGAGTCAGGGTCGTGGAAATTGGGGTCTAGCCCTTTGTCCAGCAGGCGGGCCACCTTGTCTGTGCTGTGCAGCTGGACGTAGTCCATGAACTTCTTCAGGTTCGCCTGGAACACCCGGACATCCTGGTCAGCCCCATCACAACCACCATCATCAGGCCGTCACCCACCTTCCAACAGCCAGATTCAGGCCTCCTGGGGAGCGTCCACGCTGCCCCGGCTCCGCGCCTGATTCTAGCGCCTCAAGGCCACCCAGGCAAGGACCAGCCCACCCACCCCCCGTCCCCATCAGGGCTCTGTTAGGGGGTCTAAGGTGGCCTGTTTCTTCCCTGGCCCATATTCCACATGCGCTCGCCCCCTGGCAGGCCTCCCGGGGTCGTCTCCACTTACAGGTGGCCCCGCTTCTGCCAGGACCTTGCCCAGCAAAGCCCCCGAGTCCCTGCTGCTACAGAAGCTTCGTGCACAGGCAGGTGCCCGGCTGGAAACACACAAGCACACCAGAAACGGGAGAGGGCAGCACGGGGACCACCCCACAGGAGGGGGTCTCCTCAGGTTGCTCAGGACGACTGAGGGAGAGGCCTCAGCCGGATCCAGGGTGGGTGGTGTCAGGGTGGGGCAGCTGGAGCCCAGGCAGGAGGAGACACAGGGCCGTGGGATGAGGCTGAGACTCGTCCCAGAAACAAGCAGGGCTCGCTGAAGAGCAGGAGTCACCAGTGTCACCTGGCCAGCGGTGCCCAGGGGCGGAGCATCGACCTACGAACCAGGTCACAGTTCCATTCCTGTCAGGGCACAGGCCCAGGCTGCGGGCTCAATCCCCAGTGTGGGGCTGCAGGAGGCAGCCGATCAATCGTTCTCTCTCATCATTGATGCTTCTATCTATCTTTCCCTCTCCCTTCCTCTCTGAAATCAATAAAAATATACTTAAAAAAAAAAAAGGAGTCACCAGTATCCTGTGGGACTTTGGAGGAGAAGTAACCATGGGAGGAACCAGGGTAACAGGGTCACAAAGGGGCCACAATAGTCTCTGCAGCCACAGCGTCACATCGCTGACCACCACGTGCTCTGGGCAGCAGAGAAGTCTGGCATGGAGATTCCAAGGTCACGGAGGGGTCACTGGAGCTTGTCTAGGCTCCAGAGAAGTGCCCAGCAAGCAAACATCCCCTGGCTCATGGGAACCTGAGGTGGGAGCTCAGGGGGTCCACCTGTGGGGAGGGCCTCTAGCACTACACTGCCCCTCCCGCATTCAGAGGAGGCAGCAAGGTGCCCCCTCGCAATGGCATCCGGGAGTGACCTACAGGGGTGTCCCAGCACAGGCCCGAGTCAGGCAGATCTGGGTTCAGCCCAGCTTCACTGGCTGCAGTGAGCAAGCCACTTAACTGCTCAGGACCAGTACCTTCCTGTGCCACACAGGGTGACAGTCCCTTCCCGGAGGGAACTAACGAGATGCCTGACTCCAAGTGCCCAGCCCTGGTGACCACGGAGTGATCCCCTCTCCGCCAGTGACCATGGTGGTGCTTGTTCACTTCTCTCCCCTCCCCCGCCCCAGGTTCTCACCAAGGCATGTGCCCCATCGCACTCCATCCTCCTGAGCCAGGGTGGGCCAGAGGTTCTGATCCTACCAGAACCCGGCACCAGACCACCTACCCCGGACCCGTGAGGCCTGGAGTCTGCCCAGCCCTCCAGCCCCCACCCCTGCTCTGTGCCCCTGACCACAGGACAAAATAGGCTGAGCCGAAGCCGCATGGCTGCCTGCTTACCTTCGTGTGAAGCTTGGCAAACTGCTTATCATCGATGAGGTTCTGGGCATACACTCGCCTCTTGTATCGAAACTGCTCGGGTAAAAATAAGGCAGGGAAAGGCATCCTCCTGGGCTGAGTGAACGCTCGCACAAAACCAAGTCCTGCTTACCTCTGCGGCTCAGGCCTCACGCAGATCACCCCCTCAGCACAGAACCCCTCTCGCCAGCCACACAGATCCCATCCCCACCACCATGGGCACAGAGCCAACCAGCTCAGAGGGACACACGCCTCGCCTAGCTGTCCCTGGCCTGCGGTGGGCTTTCTGTCTCATTCCTGCCCCCAGGATTCCCTGAAAAACCCCACTCCTCTTCCAAGACCTGGATTCAGGCTTCCCTTCCCTGACACCCACTCTCTGAGCAGAACTGACCCAGGGCCACCACAGAGGCCAAGCCAAGTGGGAGCTCAGCTACCATAATGCTTATTTCATTGTTCACTGCACTTGGCATCCCTCCGCCCAAACCACGAGTCTGTGCCCCATGCCTGACAGGGCACTGCTGGCCTTTACAGCACAAATGGGTGAGCAAATGAGGAGGCTTAGGTTTGCCTTCACAGGCTCCCGGGAGGAGGCTGACGACACACAGATAACGCGCTGGCTTACTCCACACACGCTCTGGGCGCACCCCTGCTCGCACCCCAACCCCTGGAATCACGCTCTGGGCTCCCACCGCACACGCTGCTGACTGCAGGCCGGCACACTACTCCCTGCACACACACACACACACACACACACACACTCACACCACACGGCTCGCTGCACGCACCGCACACACAGTTCACATCGCTCCCTGCACACAAAGCCCCCGCTCCCACACGAACTGCTCACGCCTCGGAGCTCAGTGGTCGCACCACGCGCGCCCTCCTCCCGCCCGGGCCGCGCCCGGCCGCCGCTCACCTCCAGGTAGGGCAGGGGCGTGTCCAGGTTCGGCGGGTACTCCTGCAGGAGCCGCTCCTCGTCCAGGAACTTGCCCGCGCGGCCCCGGGAGGGCGGCTGGAAGAGCCCGTAGTTGAGCGCGTCCTGGAGGCTGTGGTTGAGCGCGCAGAGCACGCGCTGCTTGGCGGCCCACACGGGCGCGGCCGGGTCCAGGCGCAGGCACTTCTGCGGCGGAGCGGGCGCATGAGCGCGGCTGCCCTGCTCGGCAGCGCAGGGCCCCGCGCCCCGGGCTCCCCGCGGGAATCCGGGACTCGGGAGCCCACGCTGCGGACCGGCGCCTCCACGGCCACCAGCGAGGCCCCGCCCGCCCCAAGGGCGGTGCTTCCCCGGGCCCCGCCCCGCGGGGCGCTGGGGAGGGTCCCCTCGGAGGCGGCGGGGGAGGGGTGAGTAGCCGCGGGCCGGGGGTCCCCCGCGCCCAGCTCGGAGTGCACGGCGGGGGGCGGCCGGGCGAGGGGGCGGCCGGGGCCGGGCGCGGGCTCACCGTCTGCTGCAGGTCCGGGATGCCTACACGCACGACCACGGCGCCGGCCCCTGGGCCGTCCATCCCCGCGCCGGGGCCGGGGCTGCTCGCGGCCGGGAGCGGGGTGCTCGGGGGCTCCACGCGGCGCCCCGGCCCCCCCTCGCCCCCCGCCAGGGCCCCGTCGGTCGCGCTGTGCGGGAGGGGGCCGGAGGGGGCCGGGGCCGACGCGGGGGACAGCGGCGCCGAGGGCTCCGCTGGGGCGGCGGCGGCGCGGCTCAGCTGCATGGGCCCGGGCTCCGCGGCGCTGCTTCCCCGGGGGCGGGGGCGGCGGGGGGAGGGGGCCTGCGCCGGAGGGAAGCGGGGGCGGCCGGGGGGCTGCGCCGAGGCGGGGGCGGCAGGGCTCGGGGCCAGCCCGGGGCGGGGCGGGGCGGGGCGCCTGGGAGGGTCCTGGGTGAGGTGGGCGGGGGGTGCGGAGGGGGCACCGGCGGGCGGGGACCTGGGGGCTGCCGGGTGCGGGAGCCCTGGGCCTGGGCGTTGGGAGTGGCTCCGGCTGCGCCGAGCCTCCGCGGACCTCGCGGGAGAGGCGGCGAGGAGGGTCCTGGAGCTGGGGAGGGGCGCCGGGAGGAGGGCGGGGGGAGGAGAGAGAATCGGGGATTAGTGTCCGGGAGCGGCTGCGCCCCGCTCTCCCGACCTCCCCGCTCGACCCCCCTCCCCCGCCCCCCACCACCACCGAGGCCCGGGACTGACAGGTACGGAGCCTGCCCCCGGCCCGGGTCCGACGGTGGGGACCTCGGGCGGGGTCGGGCCTGTGCGCTCCCTGAGCCAGGCCACCTCGCGGCCACCGCGTTCCGCGCGGCTCTCCGCCGAGTTTGGGGAGCTCGCTCCGGACTCGGAGGCCCGCCTCGCCTCCCCACCCCCTCCAGGCTCCAGGTTCGCCCAGATCCGACGCCCGACGCCCCCTCCCCGTCACCTTAGCGACGGCAGGATGGGGGGCGCGACCTATGAGGAAGGGTTTAGGGGAGGGGGCGCTACTAGACTCCACCTGCGGCAGGAAGAGAATTTTAGTTTTACCCGTTGTCGTGGCAACGCAGGAGGGGTGGCGAGTGGGTGGAGGAGAGGGGAGCGCAGGGAAGAACTAGCTCTGGCACCACCACCCCGCGGAGCCTGCCCGGCCCCCCACCCGCGGGGCCTACGGAACTACCCCAGGGCGTCCAAACGCTGCACCCCAGGGCTCTGGGAGCAGCCGCCACTAAACGTCGCAACATCCCTAAACCCCAGAGAAATACCTCCTGACTCCCCCAGAACTCCCCCAAAACACGGCCCTGCCCCTCCCAGCAGAGCCGCGCACCCTCTGGGAAGGCACACTGCGAGCCCTCACAGCGCACACTTGTGAGCCCTCACAGCCCGGCCAACATGGGGCACCCTGGCGCCTGGAGAAAATGCGCTGACCTCGGCCGCCCCCGCCTTCTCCAGGCGCAGCCCTGGATTCCCTGGGCTCCCAGGAATACACTTGAATGAACCCACACACAGAACACCTCCCGGGCCCTCCCCATGGCAACCTGGAAACACCCTCACCCCACGCGGAAGTGTTTGACATTCCCTCCAAGAACAGCCGGCTCCCCACAGAGCCACCACCACCACCAGGGCCTCCCACCACACCACCCGTGCCCATCCCTCTGCCTCCGGGGCAGCCTCTGGCCCCCTCCTCCCCAGGGCAGGGGCCGCGTCCCAAGGGCCAGCTCTACCCGCAGAGGGAGCCCTGGCCCCTCCACCCCCGTCCACCTACTTTAGGGAAAATCTCTGTCCCCCAGGATCCACTGACCCCACAGAGCCGCCTCCAGCGCTGACTGTGGGTCTGTCTGTCCTGCTTTCTCAGCAGACACTGCCTGCCGGGAAGCGTTGCCCCAGGATGCCCAGACCGCCCACCTCCCTGTCCAGGCCCTTCCCAAGGCCACTGGCCTGGCCTGAGTGCGGGAGCTGAGGGTCCTCTGGGGACTGGAGCAGGATGGGAGGGGTGGGGAAAGCGGGGAGCAGGAAGGGGCGGTTGGAAGCCCACTTATCTGCAGGAAGCACCTTGGGAAGCATGAGAGTTTGGGTTTCCTGGCCCAGCCCTGGAGAGAGGAAACGACTGCGTCCGGTGCTCGGTGTCTCCACCATCTTCCTGCCCCTTCCTGCCCCTTCCCGCCTCCTCCCTCCCCAGTCACCCCGGCCCCCAACTCCATGCCCACCCAAAGCGGCCCTGCCACCCCCCATCCATACCACTACCACCTCCACCTGCCTTTGCTCCCAGCGGCTCCTCCCATTGTGGCCGCTGCAAGGCCATGGACAAGCTCACCGAAGTCCCTGACAGACGCCAGGAGGAGGCTGTGCCTCTCCCCCACCCAGACTCGGAGCAGCCCTAGTCCTTCACCAACTCCCTGCAAACCTGCCTGATGGCCACATACCCACCTGCCCACCCAGGCTGGACCTCACAGGGCCCTTCCTGCCTCCCCAGGCCTCCCTACCTGAGCCCTGAGCCCTGAGCCCTGATGCCCAGCCCCTTGGGAGACACCCTCCATCGGACTCATGGTCTCCGCTTGGCCCGGCTCAGCCCAGGGTGATAACAGAGCCTCATACAGTGCTGGCTCCGCAAAGAGCAGGGCACACAGGATGGCACATCTGCATGAAATCCAGGCCCACACTCCCCGGCTCCCCCACCACCCGCAGCAGCAAAAACAGCACACCCAGAAGCCCTGCACCCACATCGGGGCCTCTGTGCCTGCGTGTGGCGGGTCTGCAGACATGGAAGCCAAGGACGCGGGCGTCTGTGCTCTTTATTTTGTTGAGACTAGAAGACCCCAGGCTCCTGTCCACCTGCCTCAGTAGGTCCACCTTTGCCTGGCCCAGCCCTGCCCCCTTGCCTCCCTTGCCTCTGTCCTTGAAGGTGAGGATTCACCTGACCATGGCCTCCCTCCTTCCTTCAGGACCAGGGTCCCAGAAAGATCGTTGTTCCCTACTTCTTCCCCACATTCTCCCACCACAAACAAGCTTCCTAGGGCCTTGGGGAGCACATGTGAGCTAAACACCCCAAACAGTGCCTGGCACAGGGCAAACCCAGCCCTGGATGGAGCCTGCCCACTGGCCCTCGCTGCTCCAGCCTTCACTCCACCTCCCCTGAGGCCCCAAGTGCCCCCTGGTCAACTCTTCTGACAAGGTGTTTGCCTCAACTGACCTTCACTGCAGCTCAGGTGTGCCCCCTCCTTCACCCCTCCCGCCTCCTCTAACCCTCCTGGGGCCACTTCCTCACTGAATTCCAGCCCTGCCCTCCTCGTGCCTCAGCGGCCTAGACCCACATCCACCCTGGAATAACACCATAAGCTTTCTTTCCTGGCTCACCTGACTCCTCCTTGAACCTCACACCCTTGGTTTCCAAAACAACTCATGGGGGCAGGGGCTTCTGCAATCAGGCCTTCCCTGTCTGCGCTTCCTTTCTGCCCAGTCTATACTCTTTCCCCCAGTAGACTCAGCCCCTACCCCCTCACTCCCATCTACTTCTCTGTCTTCAGCAGCACCTACTGTCAGGTGCTGTATGGGACTCACTAGTTTAGTATCTGTCTTGCCACCAGAACATGGGCTCTCTGTGGGGAGGGAGCTCGACCTGTTTGGTTGCCAATGTGTCCAAGGTCTTGAAATCGTGCCTGGGGCACAGTAGGTACTCAGCATATATTTGCTGAGTGGATGAATCAAAGCTTCCGTTCTAGGCTGTTCACACCTACCTGCCTTCAGGACAGACATCTCCCAAACTCCAGATGAGTTTGTAGGAGGCAGGAATCCTTGAAGGTTCAGTTGATTATAAAACTGGATCTGGTCTTTTCTGTGGGTAGACTTTTTTATTGCTCCTAGTTATTAATGCCTATCAGTATATTTAGGTATTTTTTCATCCTGAGTCTGGTTTGTTAAATTTACTAGGAAAAATTTCTAAAGAATCTTTTTTTCATCTTGTTTATCATCTCTATTTTCTATTTGTTTAATTCTAATCTGTTTATTTTTCTCTGCCTTTTCTTTTATTTCTATGATTCATTTTCTAGTTTCTTCAATGGACACTTAAGGCTATAAATTACCAAATGCCACTTTAGCTCTGTCCCTTGAGTTTTGATAAGTAGTATTGTTAATTAAACCTTGTTATGACTTTCTAATATCAGTTATATTTTTTGGCTTGGGAATTGCAGAAAAGTATGCTTATTTAGAAGTATGCATATTTTTGTTAAATTTATTTCTAAGAATTTTGTTATTTCACATTATTGCAACTAAACTTTTCAAGTTTCATTTTATAACTGTTTATTGCTAATACATAAAAGTACACTGATTTTGTATGTAAAATTTTATAGCCTATAACCTTGTTAAATTCACTTCATTCTAGTAGCATTTTTTACAGGTTCCTTTGGATTTTTCTACATAAACAGGGCATCAGCAAATACCAAAATACTTCCTCCTTTTGAACCTTTATGCCTTTTATTTCTTTTTCTTGCCTTATTGCAGTGGCTAGGACCATCAGTACAGTGTCATATGGAAGTGGTAAGAGCAAGCATCCTTGCTTTGCTGTCAGTCATATGGGGGAAATGTTCAATTTTTTCACTGTTAAGTATAATGTTATCTGAAGGTATTTTGTAGATTCCCTTTATCAGATTGAGAAGTTTCCCTCTGCATCATGTACAGATGTCTGTCTCTCTAAAGGAACTTATTGGAAACCTTACCCAATGACTCCGCTTACCTCTCATTAGCCAGAACTGGGTCTGTATGCAAGTTAGGCTAGGAAATGAGGTTCTTTCTTAGGTGAGCACATTGCTGCCCCTATAAAACCATGCTGCTGTGAATAACGAAGAAGGCAAGATGGATATTAGGATAGGCAACTAGCAATCATGCAATTCTAGAGGAACAGTCATTTACATGCCAAATTTTTAACTTACTGTTCTTTGTCATCTAGGTTCTATTGTTGCCATTTACATAAATGCTACTTATAATTGTCATTTTTTTTTCTGTATAAGTTTCTGGCTACTTTTAAGACCCTGTTGTCTTTAATATTATTCAGTTTCACACGATGTGTCTAGATGTGGTTTTAGTTTTAGTTGTCCTCTTTGGGGTTTGTTGTGGTTTCTGACTGTAAGGAGTTATGTCTTTCATCAAATCTGGAATTTCTCTGCTATTATCTTCTTCCTTTTTTAATCAGCAAAGTTTATTGTAAAATAAAAAACCAATATTAAAAAAATGTGATATAGCCCTAGCCAGTTTGGCTCAGTGGGTAGGGTGTCGGCCTATGGGTTGAAGGGTCCCGGTCAAGGGCACATGCCCAGTTTACGGGCTTGATCTCCAGTAGGGGGTTGTGCAGGAGGCAGCCAATCAATGATTCTCATCATTGATGTGTCTATCTCTCTCTCCCTCTCCCTTCCTCTCTGAAATCAATTAAAAATGTATATATTTTTAAAATCCTATATAATAAAAGCCTAATATGCAAATTGTCCCCTCGACTGGGAGTTCGAACACTCTCTATGACGTGTGCTGACCCCCAGGGGGCGGCGCAGAGCATGGCGGGCATCAGCGACACAACACGGGCAGCAGGCGGCAGTGGAGGTGCTGCTCGCCCCATGGGCCCTGATGAGAGCAGGACTGTGGAGGGATGGTGGAGAAGGTGAGCAGGCAGCTCCAGGCCAAGGCGGGTGCGAGCAGGGCCTGATCGCCCAATCGGTCTGGCCTTGGGCTGGGACGGGGAACTGGGGGTGGGTCGTGGCAACCAACCTCCTGTGGCACCTACCTGGCTGGGTTGGGGGGAGGCGCGACCTCTCACCGGCTACCTGGGGGTGAGAATGATGGGATGGAGGTGCGGTGAGAATGCGGGGTGTCCACCAAGCTTGCTCTCACTCCCTCTGCCACCCTACCCCAGGACGCCAGGGCTCTTGTGCACCGGGGAAGTCCCCACGATCAGGTGCTGGGCACCTGTGAGGAGCCCACCCGCACCCCCGCGGCCTCTTTGGGTGAGCCAGGCCACAGCCACCAGGACAGCAGGGGCCAGTCAGGCTCCTCGTGAGTTCACACAGGAGCCGGTCTGGGAGGCTGGCTGGGAGAGCATGCTGTCCGCCTGGCTTCTGCGTGGCGCCCCTGGTCGGCCCAGAGGTCCACGCTGCGCCCTGGCCTGCATCTCCGCGTGGGGACTCGGGCATCGTGGCTCAGGCAGAGGGGGGCACAAAGGGGCCCAGGTGCTGCCCAGGGCCCACAGGTCAGCTGGGACCTGCCCTTCCACGTCAGACGCGTGCACTTCGATCGCCAGCCAAGCCTAGGGACTGCACCTGTGCACAAATTTCATGCACCGGGCCTCTAGTGTGATATGAAAGGGGAGGAGTGGGGGGTGCAGGTGAGGAATACAGATATGCCTTACAGACTATAGAAGAAACTGATCCCGAGCATTTGGGGGAAGTGAAACAGATCTTGGGAGACATAGATCCTGCACTGGAGATGGAACCTTCCAGAGTGTGGGATGAGGTGGATTCTTCTCAGGTGGTGAGGTTCCCCTGACTTCAGACAGGATTTGGTCAGACCAGCAGAGAAGGGACTTAGAAATTCCCTCCTCTTAACTAGCTGCCCAGCCATAGAAACCATTAACCCACCTGCAAATGGGGACAGGAAACCAGCACCCCTAAGGGAGCCTGGTCCCAAACACACATCGTTTCATTAACCCTCACAGTAAGCCCCATAAGGCAGGTATGACTATTGACATTTTATCAATGTGGACAATGAAGTTAGGAAATTCAACTTGAAATAGCTTCCCTGGCTAGTTTGCTATTATCTTCTTTAATATTGTCTCCTCAGTATCTCCTATTGAAAATATGTTAGACCTCAAGGATTATCCTCGAAAGCATTATGTGAAGTGAAATAAGCTATCACAAAGAACAAACATATGACTTTACTTACAAGAGGTATCTAGACTAGACAGATTCATGCAGACAGAAGGGAGAATAGAAGTACAGGGATTGGGGGCAGAGAGGCTAGGTAGTTATTGTTTTGGGGGTACAGAGTTGCTGTTGAGGATGATGAAAAAGTTCTGGAAATAGTGGTGATGGTTCTACAGCATTATAATATATTTAATGAAATTATAAAGTGTGACATTTTTTCTGCAAAATGTTCTCATCCCCGAGTCCAGTGGTTCTCAACCTTCCTAATGCCGCAACCCTTTAATACAGTCCCTCATGTTGTGGTGACCCCCAACCATAAAATTATTTTCGTTGCTACTTCATAACTGTAATGTTGCTATTGTTATGAATCCTAATGTAAATATCTGATATGCAGCATGTATTTTCATTGTTACAAATTGAACATAATTAAAGCATAGTGATTAATCACAAAAACAATATGTAATTATATATGTGTTTTCCGATGGTCTTATGAGACCCCTGTGAAAGGGTCGTTCGACCCCCAAAGGGGTCGCAACCCACAGGTTGAGAACCGCTGCCCTAGTCTATTTGGGTGCTGGGTAATTCCTTCAGACTATCTTCAAGTTCAGTAATTCCCAGCTGTGTCTAGTCTGCTATTTAACCTGCCCATTAAAATGTAGTTATTACATATTTTTGTTCCTTTTCAGATCTATCAGATTTTTCTGTTTCTCTTTTTTCTGATCCTTTTCGATAGTTTCTCCAGGTTTTCAATGGCATCTTTTATCTCTGTGAGTATCTTCAGCATACTTCCATGTTTTGTGATTTTATTTTTATTTTAAAATATATTTTTATTGATTTCAGAGAGGAAGAGATAGGGAGAGAGACATAGAAACATCAACGATGAGGGAGACTCATTGATTGGCTGCTTCCTGCATGTCCCTATTGGGGATCGATCCCACAACCTGGGCGTGTGACCTGACAGGGATTGAATTATGACCTCCTGGTACATAAGTCGGCACTCAACCACTGAGCCATGCTGGCCAAGCCATGTTTTGTGACTTTAGATTGTGATCCCATGTTTGCCCCATTCCATCCGTGGGATCCTGGGGGACTGCGCTGGGCTGATCATTTGCTCAGGCAGTGCCTCAGTGCTACCAACCAACAACCTTCAACTGATTCCAGACCACTCCTCATATATATTTAAAATTCACACCCATTTGAAGGTAAATGTATATTTCCGAATTTTGGGAGATTTGATTTACATCTTGTGGTGACATCATTACAAAATCTTTTTCATTTCTCTTTCCTGGAGAGCAGGGGTTTTTCTCAGTCTCTCTAGCTTCTCACTGAAATTATGGGTCTTTAAAAGTCCTGACTGTGTGAGAATCTAAATTCTAACTTCCTGTATTGCATGGGCCTAAGCCTGTCTTTTGTCTCCTGTGCGGCCATTAAAACCCCAAGCTCTAAGTTCCTGGTGCTGAGACTGTCCCCGAGGTCATATGGGCTAACCCTGTGGCTTTTAGATTCCACTTCATTCCGTGTCTCTGGGAATACACCTTGCTTTCTTTCAAGCTCAGCTATGCATCTTAAAAAAATGCTTATTATACTTTTGTCAGCATCTCCAAGTGCTTTATAATACAGGGGCTTTAGATTATTTTGTTGAAACTGTTTTTCTTCTTCAGCCACAGCAGTCAGCCTGTAGAAGTGTTTATTGATTTTTTGCTGGGCAGATATTAAACGAATGCATAAATGAACAAGAGAACGTTCTGCATTTTAAAACGTTTATTAGACATACACACCAGAGCACAAAGCAGGAGGAGCAGAGAGGTGACTGACGGGCCCCTCTAGCCAACCACGTCCTCTGAGTCACTGACGATTTTGGTGTCTTGATCATGAGTTGCCTGTGCATCCCAATCCTGACCTCATCCATCTCCACCCTCGAGATTCCTGGCACTATGGCTCCCTCTTCCTTGACCGCTCACCTCCCTGACCGTAAAAGTTAGGGTCTGGGTGTAGGTTGCAGACGCCTAGTTTGAGCAGAAAGGGATTGAATCCACGAACTTAGTGCTACAGAGTCATTGCAAACACACTATCCCTGAGGTCCCCTGGGGAGTTACTCCTGTCGCCACAGTCAGCAGCAGCAAGCTAAGGCGTCAGAAAGCAAATGCCCTGCTGCCAGCTCCCTGCGGACCACCCTCTCAGCCGATCTGTACCTCCCACCCCGCTTGCACCCAGTAGAGCCGTGCCACGGAGTTCTGGAATCGATTTGGGTAGAAATGCTGTGGACCACTCCCAGACCCACAAATCCCTGTTGCCCAGTCCTGCTTGTGCTGCCTTCACCCTCCTGGGATGACCGTAAATCCTTGTGGCAGCAATAGCAGCACTTCCCTGAATGACTAGGTGGAGCAGAGGGCCGCCATCCCTGCCCAAGTTGCCAACTGGACCTTCTGTGAGCATGAAATAAACATCAATTGTTTTAAGTCGCTAGCATTTGGGGGTTACCTGTCAAAGTAGCTGGTTTTTCCTCAACTGACATAGGAGGGAGCCGCCGGGGCCTCCACGGGGCTTCTCACCTGAGTCTCTGCCGGGATCTGCAGGTAATATTGCATTGGCCTGCTGCTTAGTGCGTCCATCCAAGCCGAACGCCTTGAGAACCGGAGAAATTAACACAAGATAGATTCATATTCCCGCTGTGTCCATGGGGAGGTGGCTGTGGCCCTAAGTGCATGTTTCATCTGAGCCCTCCGATCAGTCAGTGGACTGTGGGTGGGCGGGGCATCAGAGAGTCTGGGAAGTGTCATTAGCTCCGAGCCAGAGCCCAGCTGTTCCTGAGAGCTTGGGGTGTCCCCGCCCCCAGCGCACGCGCCATCCTGGCGGGTCTGCACATCCCTGTGCTGGGGGAGGGGGACCAGGCAGGGGAAGACCACAGGGCCTGGGTGTTTCCGCCAGGTCTTTCCCTCTGGCAGAGGCTCCGGATATGCGAATGACTCATGTCCAGGAATTGGACGGGGAGATGTGACTGCATTGTGAGTCAGGTTCCAGTCGTGTTCCTGAGACATGGGGGTCTTTCCACCTCCACCCCCACCTCCAGTGACAGGGCCCTGTTTTGTCCTAGGGTGACTCCATGACCGATGAGCCAAAGGTCTCTGAGGCCACCCATTCTTCTTGACCATCATGGTGACCGCCACGGTGACCTGCCTGGCCACATGGTCTCTGTCATCCCACGATCTCTTTACCCATTTATTTTCAAAAAATATTTTTTCTTGCCCTGACTGGTTTGGCTCAGTGGATAGAGCATCGGCCTTCGGACTGAAGGGTCCCGGGTTCGATTCCGGTCAAGAGTGCATGCCCGGGCTGGGGGCATGATCCCCAGTAGGGGGCGTGCAGGAGGCAGCCAATCAATGATTCTCTCTCATCATTGATTTTTCTCTCTCTCTCTCTCCCTCTCCCTTCTGCTCTGAAATCAATAAAAAAAAATTTTTTAATATTTTTTTCTTGATTGATTTGAGAGAGAAAGAGATCGACCCGGGGCCCCACCCATTTCTCTGTACCCCATTTCATTTCTGCCCTCTAGAGGCCAGCCTCCCTGCCGCTTTCAAGGTCAAGCACAGTACATTCCTTTCAAAGGTGCTGCTGCCCCTCACTGCACCTCTAATGTCGTGTGAGGGGGTGTCCTCAGGCCCTCCCAGAGGAGAGTTCAGGGACCTTGAGCAGGTCAAGCACAAGACATTCCTGTCTCTCAGTCTTTGGATACCTTTTCATATCCACCCAGTGCAGGATCATCTTCCTCCAGTACCCTGGCCTCGGGACTTTGCAAAAGGGTGCACTTGTCCTGGTGTTTAAGTCTCCTCCTCCTGGAGGCTGGGCTGTGACCCGTGTGCCTTCCTCAAGCCCTTGGGCCTGTGGAACGGCAGCCGGCTATCAGCCCACCTCAGCCGGACCTGCACCAGGTCTGCAGGGGCATCCTGGCTGCCAGACCATCAGTCCCCAGGCTGCCGCTTGGAGGACCACATATTGGATCTGCTGGAGAAGATGCTTCGAGCTCCATCTAGTTCCTTGAAAATTTCCCCTCGCCTGGTCTGGGCAGAATTTCCTTCTGGGACGGAATTGACGTTCCTGATAAAATGCTCTTGAGATAATCCAGTGAACTTCAATGACGGCATGACTTGATTTGGAAACGGTCACCAGACCCTCTGAGGGTCTTCACCACAGGTTTTCTGTGTTGAGTCTGAGACGGATCCTCCTCCCGCCCTGAGTGAATCCCTGACGTGGCCCCTCAGGTTCCTGCCCCTGCGTGCACCATTGTCATGAAACCTGACCGCTGCTGGGTGGCAACCTGTCTTCATCTCTCCACCCTGTCCTTGGCCAGATAGCCCTCTCTTCCCCAGGTCTCAGCGGGAGATCCCTCCTGTCTGCCGTTCTCATGGCACCTGCCCAGCACCACCCAGCCCCCACACGACAATAACAGTAGTAAAGATAGAGACTCGTCACATGCCAGCAGTGGCGTAGCCCTGCCCACCAACCAGCTGAGTGCATAAGATTACTGTCCTCCATTCACAGGAGCCCAAGAGCAGCAGCTCATACCTGAGCAGAGAGATGGGAGAGGGACCAGGGGCCAGGGAAGTCCCCACTGAGAAAGTAGCATCCACCAGACTGGAAGGAGCTATGCCAGGACCAAGAATTCCAGATGGGGCACAGCAAGGTCTGCAGCCTGAGGCTGAGGGTAGGGGACAGAGGGGGCTGAGGGGCCGCACCACACAGAGCCACCTCCCACCCGCCACCGCGCCCCTGGGCAGAGCCTCCCCTGTCTGCCCCACTCCATTCTAATTTTTTAAAATATATTTTATTGATTTTTTTACAGAGGGGAAGGGAGAGAGACAGAGAGACAGAAACATCGACGAGAGAGAGACATCAATCAGCTGCCTCCTGCACACGCCCCACTGGGGATGTGCCCGTAACCAAGGTACATGCCCTTGACTGGAATCGAACCCGGGACCCTTGAGTCTGCAGGCTGACGCTCTATCCACTGAGCCAAACCAGCTAGGGCCCCACTCCATTCTGATAGGGGTATAAGGGTAGAATAAAAGTATGGTTTTGTTTTTCCCCTCTTGTCTTAATTTCTCTTTTCTTTCCCACCCTTTTACTAACAGAATATGTATTAAGTAATCAAATGTATATATTTAACCTTATGTTCTGGCTAAGATTTTATTGCAGTTCTTAGTTGACCAGGCAAAACCAAAAACTTTAAAAAAAAATTCTTTATTGTTTAAATATTACACGTGTCTTCTTTTTACCCTAAGCTGACCTCTCCCCAGCCGCTCCCACCCCCCAGCGCATGCCCTTACCCACCTACTGTCTGTGTCCAAAAACCAAAGACTTTTAACCCAGCCCTGAACTTACACGCCTGGCCACCATGAATGTGGAAGCAGATCAATTTAGTCTCAGAAACACCAGGATGACATACACCTGATCACTGCCTGAGCGGTCATCCTCTGCCACGACTGTCCACTCCCCATCAAACCAGCACAACATACTCAGGGGTAACTGTTTCTTTTCAATTCTTATGAAGTCTCCCATGTCACATCAAACTTATAAAATTAAATAAATGTGATTGCTTTTCTCCTGATGACAATTCTTTGTCAGTTTAATTTTCATGCCCAGCCAGGGATCCTGTGAGGGTCAAGGGAAACTCTTCCTCCTCTACAAGAGCCAAAGAGCAAGGGGAGAGGGGTGACAGTGAGTGGAAAGTTACTACGAGAAAACAGCAGGGATGAGGGGGAATTCTGGCTAAATCCACCCACCAGGACTCCTGCTGAAGGCGGGCAGGTGAAGGACGCAGAGGGTCCCAGGCAAAGGCTTAGGGGCTAAGTTTGGTTGAGCAGAGAATCTGTCACCTGCCACATCTCCCTGGCTGAGGCGTGCACCTATCTGTGAGGAGGCTCAAAGGCTAATTCCAATGTGACCCTGATATTTGAGGGGAGCTAGCAATCTGAATCCATGCCAGCAAGCTCAGTGTACATTCTTGATAACCTATAGTTAAGTCACTACCTCTCTCCCAGAAACTGGTCTTGCAGAACCTGTTACAGAGGCCATAAAACTGTGAACAGTGCACTGCCCCAGAGGTGAGTTATTATTATTAACGCTGGCACCAGGCCAGACCATCAGATATGGCCTGGAGACTCCCACACCTGGGGGCCTTCTTGCAAATCCCGTGAAAAGGACCGGAAGCATAATCCATATTTGTGGGACAAAGACCCCAGAAAGATATAAAGAGAAGCCCCCTGCATGTTACTTTACTCAGATGTGGAAAGTTATTCCGGGTCCGCTGGCGTAAATAAACAGTGTCACTCCTTTTCTGTAAAGCGTCGCTTGGTTTTTCTCTGGTCTTTGGCAACATCTTCAGAGCCCAGAATTGAGATCAACCACATGGCCATTGTGTGACGAAGGGTAAGGAAATGAAGCTGGGTGGCCAAGTGGGGAAGCAGGAGTGGTGGTTGCTGAGGGCAAGGAGGTAGACAGAGCAGAGTGAGGGGCAGCAGAAGCCTGGCAGCTGGACTCCGGTGCCCCAGGTCCTCACATCAGCTGTGTAGGAAGCATACCTCTATGCTTCATCTTCATAGAAAAGAAACAGTATGTGGCCAGGTGGTTACTGAATCTCCCCAGAGCAAACAGGATGTGAGGGGTGGGGAGAGGGACACATGGTTGATAGCATATCCTAGGATGATTCCCCTAGAACAGTGGTCGGCAAACTGCGGCTCGGGAGCCACATGCGGCTCTTTGGCCCCTTGAGTGTGGCTCTTCCTAAGCCTTAATTAGGAGTACCTGAATTAAGTTAATAACAATGTACCTACCTATATAGTTTAAGTTTAAAAAATTTGGCTCTCAAAAGAAATTTCAATCGTTGTACTGTTGATATTTGGCTCTGTTGACTAATGAGTTTGCCGACCACTGCCCTAGACCAGTGGTTCTCAACCTTCTGGCCCTTTAAATACGGTTCCTCATGTGGTGGTGACCCCCAACCATAACATTATTTTCGTTGCTACTTCATAACTGTAATGTTGCTACTGTTATGAATCGTAATGTAAATATCTGATATGCAGGATGGTCTTAGGCGACCCCTGTGAAAGGGTCGTTCGACCGCCAAAGGGGTCGTGACCCACAGGTTGAGAATCACTGCCCTAGATAAAGGGAGGTGGAGGCAACTAGAAAAGGCCCTAGCCCATTTTTTAAAATAACCTAACGGGAGTCAGTAAGACCTAGGTGACCTATTAGGAAGTAGGTGACCAAATAGTACTCAGCCAATGAGGAACTGGAGGAGGGACTAAGTAAATAGGCTATGTTCCCTCCTGAACAATGAGTGCCCACTCTCAAGAGTGTTATTAAAAGTCTCATTTTCGCGGTGCTTCTGTTTCCTAGTCGGTCATTTTAAATTTGGACAGGGAGCCAGTTCTCACAGCCGGCCCAGGAGCCTTTAGGTGCCCATGTTCCCACAAAAGCAGCTTACCCACCCCACCCACCCCACCCACCCCACCCACCCGACCCACGCCCAGGAGATGGAGGTCTCTCTCATCGCTGGTCCTAGAAAGACAAGACCCACACCTTGCAAGGCCTCTCTGCTAACTGTGGGCGTGAGTTCCAAATTAGCAATGGCCCAGGGGTCCAGAGCCATATCCTGCACCCTGGTGGGCCGCCTCCCACTCAGTATCTGCCCCAAGCTGACCCTGCAGCAACGCCAGAAAGAGCTCACAGCTCCAAAGGACTCAGCCACCTGCAGAGGCTTAGCTTTGAACAAACATAGCTGTTGGCACACACACCTCCTCCCCCATCCAGAGGTCAGGGCTGGGCTGGCTTTGTGGTCCCGTGTGCAAACACCTGAGCAGCCTCCAGACACCACAGGGGACAGGGCCAGCCATTTGCATAACATTACAACCGAAGGCAGGCTCTTTCTGAGAATCGGGGCAGGTCTCTGCTGCCCGGGGTTTTTCCCAGCTTGCAGCTGAAAGAGCAGAAAGAGCCTTTGGTTGGTTCCTTTTAAACTCCCGTCCACAGCGCCCACCAGCTGTGACTGCTCCAATTACAGGTTCAAAGATTTCTGGGCAGCAGAGAAACTTTCTGTCCAGGCCGCACCCCCTCCCCCAAACTCAGCTCCCACGCACCAGCCCAGAAACCAGGCTAGAGGCGGACAGCCAGGGGATGGTTCCTGGCGACTGACCCCTTCTTTCCCCATGAAGTCAGCAGCGCCATCTCTGAGCCCTTCCATTTTGGCTCCCCACACTGCCCCTTGTCTTGAGTCGTGTCCACAGCAGCTCCCCAGACAGGGCCGGGTTTCTAAGGAAGCAATGTCCTGTCCCCCACCCCAGTCCCGGAGGCCTTTCCACAGCCTTGTCCCCCACTGCCCTCCAGGGTCAGAAACCACGGTAGTCAAGTCCTACTTCTCCCAAGGAGTGCCCTGAGCTTGTGGAGGAACCTGAGGCCAGAGAGCTGCCCTAGGGAGGGTTCTGGGGCAGTGGCCGCAGGGGAGCTGCTGAGTGGAGCAGCGCACGGAGCACAGGAGTACCTTACCCACCGAACAACCGCGGGGCCCCTCGCTTACTTGGAGACAGCTAAACAAACTGGGAACCAGAAGAGGAAGTCATCTGTCCAAGGCTGTTTGTCTGTCCATGACAGAGCCTGGACCATGCATCTTCTCTTCTGATGGGTCCTTCCCATTGGTGTGCCCTGGAGACAGCCCAGACCCAGACGCCGCGCGCGCAAACGCACACACTCACGCACATACACACTCACGCACACGCACACACACACAAGCGCGCACACACACACATACACGCACACACGCAAGCGCACACTCACGCACACACACGCACACACACGGGGAAGGACGGGTTTGAAAGAATTCGCCATCTAGTGTTTCAAAACCAGCACGAGTGGTGTTGACGGAATCGCCGGCAGAGGTTGGCTGGTTCACCCGGCGCTCCGGACACGCCCTGCGCTCAGGTCCCAGCCCCGCAGGTCCGGGAGGCCGGGACAGCCCCCGCCACCTAGGCGCGAACGCCGGGAGCCGCACCCACCCTCACGCCGCCCACCAGGCCCGCGCCCCGGGCTCCAACGGCTTGGAAGCACAGCGGCCCCACGCGCACCCCTTCTCGGCCTCCCGGCCACGACCCCAGACTCCGACCCGCTCACGGTGCGAGCAGGCCCGCCCGCCCAGCTGGCCGCCCACCTGCCCGGACCCTGCGCCCCGCCCCGCCCCGGGTCGGGATCAGCGCGGCGCGTCACCAGCGCGCGGGGCGGGCCGGGGCGGCCGATGCGGAAGTGCCCGCGAAGGGCGTCACCACCCACTGCCCCCTCCTTACTCTGTCCTGTTCTCGCCCGCAGCGCCGGACCCGCGGGTCAGTGTCATGTGACTTCTGGCCCTGACCGCGAGCCTGGGCCGCACCCCTAGGAGAAGAGGCTCAGGTCTCTGCGAGAATCTGTAGGTGTCGTGGTCCAGGAGGGTCTCCAGGGAGTTAGATCCCAGGACAATGTTGCGGGGGCGAGGCTTCGGGAAGGGATTGTCTTTTGTCTGACTTGGGATTAATGGGGTCTGGGGCCTCAAGGCAGGGGGAGGGAGAACCCGGCGGGGGGAGGGGGAGAGGGTGGGGGGTGGCGGGGGCGGGGGGGGGGGGGGGAGACTGCCTGGTCTGGGGCCTCCCGCAGAGCTTGCTGGAGTTCGTTTGCCTCCTTTCCCAAGGGTCTCTGGTGACAAGCCTGTGTGTGCCGCATGCCATGGCGGTGCTGTGGGCCCTCGCTCTGGCCTTGGCTGCAGGTCTGGCCTCTGCCCACCCACCGAACATCGTGCTGATCTTTGCTGATGACCTGGGCTACGGGGACCTGGGCTCCTACGGCCACCCCACATCCACCACCCCCAACCTGGACCAGCTGGCCACCGCGGGGCTGCGGTTCACGGACTTCTACGTGCCAGTGTCTCTGTGCACACCCTCCCGGTGAGCAAGGGGGCAGGGAGCCCTCACCCCGTGCCCACCCTGACCACCCAGCTCCCCCCGGTTTCCGCTGGTCTGCAGTGAGGGTCATAGTTCCCTTCTGTCTCCCGGGTGCACCTGTCTTCGTTTCTCACTGTCTCACCAACTGTGACTGGCTCTGCAGGGCTGCCCTCCTGACCGGCCGACTCCCAGTTCGGTCGGGCCTGTACCCTGGCGTTCTGGAGCCTGGCTCCCGAGGGGGCCTGCCCCTGGAGGAGGTGACCCTGGCTGAGATCCTGGCTGCCCAAGGCTACCTCACAGGGATGGCTGGCAAGTGGCATCTTGGGGTGGGGCCTGAGGGGACCTTTCTGCCCCCCCACCAGGGCTTCCATCGATTCCTGGGCATCCCATACTCCCATGACCAGGTAGGAACAGCCAGAGCCCTCAGCTGCCCCCTATCCACTTCCTCCTACTCCCCTTCCCTTGACCTCCCAGCTCCACCGCACAGCCTAGACCAGCGGTTCTCAACCTGTGGGCCGCGACCCCTTTGGGGGTCGAACAACCCTTTCACAGGGGTCCCCTAAGACCATCGGAAAACACATATCTAATTACATATTGTTTTTGTGATTAATCACTATGCTTTAATTATGTTCAATTTGCAACAATGAAATTGGGGGTCACCACCACATGAGGAGCTGTATTAAAGGGTCGCGGCGTTAGGAGGGTTGAGAACCACTGACCTAGACCCTAAATGGAGCCCTTTCCCCAGGGCCCTTGCCAGAACCTGACCTGCTTCCCACCGGCCACCCCCTGCCATGGAATCTGTGACCAGGGCCTGGTCCCTGTGCCGCTGTTAGCCAACCTGTCTGTGGAGGCGCAGCCCCCCTGGCTGCCTGGACTTGAGGCCCGCTACGTGGCTTTCGCACATGACCTCATGGTCGATGCCCATCGCCAGGGCCGCCCGTTCTTTCTGTACTACGCCTCCCACGTGAGTAACCCTGGCCCCATGTCCCGGGCTGCCCTGCCCCCTGCCCAATGCTAACTCCAGGCTCTGCCCCCAGCATACCCACTACCCCCAGTTCAGTGGGCAGAACTTCGCCGGGCACTCAGGCCGCGGGCCATTCGGAGACTCCCTGATGGAGCTGGACTCGGCCGTGGGAGCCCTGATGACAGCCGTGGGGGACCTGGGGCTGCTTAAAGACACACTGGTCGTCTTCACCGCAGACAACGGGTAGGCCCCAGGGAGGGCCTCTGCGGGTGATTTCTCACAGGCGTGAGCCTGAGGTCTCCCCATCTTGACCACAGACATAGTGGGATAAGGGGAGGTCTCAGAAAATGCTGGCCGCATTATGGTGACTTCCAGGTCACAATCCATGAAGCTGGTCCTGGTAGGACAGGGAGGAGACAGGCACCTGGTGGCCATTTCTGGGCACGTAACTTAAACGTCTGGGGCTGGAGCCACTGGGGCGAGTCGGAGACACTGATGACCGCTTGTGTGTCCCAGACCGGAGACGATGCGGATGTCCCGCGGCGGCTGCTCTGGCCCACTGCGATGTGGAAAGGGAACCACCTTTGAGGGGGGTGTCCGAGAACCCGCCTTGGCCTTCTGGCCAGGCCACATCACTCCCGGTCAGTCTGCAGGTCCTCTCCTCGTGCAACCCTGGCCCCACCTCCCCAACCTGATGGTGAATTGAGCGACCACACAGCCCTCTGTCCCCAGGCGTGACCCACGAGTTGGCCAGCTCCCTGGACCTACTGCCCACCCTGGCAGCCCTGGCTGGGGCCCCACTGCCCAATGTCACCTTGGATGGCTTTGACCTCAGCCCCCTGCTGCTGGGCAAAGGCAAGGTAGGGCCAGCCACCCCACGCCCCAGCCCTGGAGTGACTGTGAGCAGGTCACCTCTTTGAGTGGCATCCAAGTGCTGCTGCTGAGTGGGCAGAGCCAGGACCTAACGCAGGCTGATCGGTGTTGGGGCTCTGCCCCTGCCCCTGACTTTGCCCCCAGAGCCCCCGGCAGACTATGTTCTTCTACCCGACCTTCCCCGATGAGATCCGTGGGGTCTTTGCTGTGCGGAGCGGGAAGTACAAGGCCCATTTCTTCACCCAGGGTAACGTCCTCCCCTGACCCCGCTGACCCCTCGGGCCCCAGAGCCTGCCTCCACCTCTGTGCACAGATGTGTCTCCCACCCCCCCAGGCTCCATCCACAGTGACACCACAGCAGACCCTGCCTGCCACGCCTCCAGCCCTCTGACTGCCCATGAGCCCCCATTGCTCTTTGACCTATCTGAGGACCCTGGTGAGAACTACAACCTTGTGGGGAGTGGGGCCGAGGTCACCCCCCAGGCCCTGGAGGCGATGAAACAGCTTCAGCTGCTCAAGGCCCAGTTTGATGCTAGCATGACCTTCAGCCCCAGCCAGATGGCCCGGGGCGAGGACCCTGCCCTGCAGATGTGCTGCCAGCCCAGCTGCAGCCCCTGGCCCACCTGCTGCCACTGCCCAGGGCCCCTGCGCTGAGGGCACCCGTCCAGGCCCGTCCCCCGTGGCTGAGGCTCAGGCATGGACATGTTTCTACCTGATACCCCAATAACACCAGGTCATACTTGCAGGCGTGATGATTCCTCTAGTCCTTGTCATGGCCAGAGGTAGGTGCTATTCTGCTTGTGCACAAGTGAGGAGACAGGCCTAGAGAGATCCGGCAACGTGTCTGAGGTCATGGCCAGTGAGGCTGGGCTGGGGTCTGCTCCATGGCATCCTGGCTCCTGTGATTGCAGGCCCCTTCACGGGAGCGGCACTGAGCACCCGTGTGGCCAGGAATGGGGCGGGGATGGTCGAGGGCACCGCAGACAGGAGACCCAGCAGGTGCCGAGTGTCCAGAGAGCCGGGTTCTCCTGGAGGCACAGGGACAGACCCCCTTGGCTCTTACCAGAAACCTGCCTGAGGTGCGTGATGAGCAGCACATTCCAGGTGGGGACAAAGGGGCTGGGAGCCTGTCAGACTCAAGGAAGATACATGGGCAGCTTCTGAGATCCCGTGACCTGGCCCACCTCTGCCCCCAGAGCCCCAGACAGACAGACAGACAGAGCCCCAGACAGACAGACAGACAGAGAGAGCCCCAGACAGACAGACAGACAGACAGAGCCCCAGAGCGCTACGTTCCGGCCTGTGCACACGTTTCCTGTCCCCTGGCTTCCCCTCCCACCCAGTGTAAGCCATCCCCCCGGCAAAGTGCTCTTAAAAATAGGTCAGGTTTGGTTCCATCCCTGCTCAGAACATCAGGCTCAGAATAAAACCCAGGCTCCTTAGAGTGGCCACCGTGCCCACTGAGGCTGCCCTCACCCCTCAGCCTTCCTGTCCCCTCATCGTAGGCTCTGCAGCGAGGGCCCCCTGCCTGCCTGCCTGTGTCCACACAGTGGCATGAAGCCCTCGTGGGTCCCCACGTGTGTGCTGGGAGCAGGGGCGCATGTGCTCCCTCAGTGTTGGCTGGGTGAGAAGAGTGCCATCTGGGTGCTCGGGGCCCAGCGAGCCCCCTCCTCCTGGCAGACCAGACAGACATCCCCTCATTACCAGCCCACCTTTTCCATGTGGGCAGAGGCTCTGAACCGTGGAGGTACGGCCTCTCCCTGTCCCAGGAGGGCAGTAGCCACTCACAGTCCCGTGCCTGCTCCAGGGTGGCATGAGGGGAGTCCTGATCCGGAAGGTCAGGGCACGTCTGCTGGGATCCCTGGGTCCTCTGGGGGCTGTGCGCACCGCGTCACTGGGCCTGACCAGACATTGTGCAGCTGCCACGCCCATGCCTCTGGCCATCCACCGCCAGAGCTCACAGTTTAAGAAAATAAACCCTGCTGCTCACGACACTGCTGGTGGTTGTCTGTGACTCGCGGCCGAAGGCGGTCTTCCTGGCGTGACCTGTGGTCGGAGGTGCGGGGGCTCCTGTGCATGTGCAGGTGGGCTCCTGAGTGGGCCTGCGTGTCAGACCCGTTCTCCAGGTGACTCCCCCACCACCCATGGTCTGGTTTGGGGGCTGCACTGGCTGTGCCCCAACCCCTTCTGTGTGGGGGGCTCCCCCTACAGGGCGGTAGTTTCCTCGGGGACCCCTGCAGCCACTGCATCGCCTCAGGAGGGCCACCTGCACTGTGGTCTGAGCGGAGGCCCTGGTCCTTGGGGGCAGGGCACGCACCCCCGACGCCTGCAGCTTCTCCCCCCGCGGGGCCTACGTTCCTACGTTCCAGGCCGAGGACAGAGGCCCTGAAGCAGGGCCGCCCTCCGAGCACCGGGTCCCAAGGCTGAGCACAGTCAGAGCTAACGGAATGCTCAGACCTGCACGACCTGCAGGCCCCTCCCCGAGGCCGGTGGGCTTCCCTGTTAGCTCCCACGTTTATTCACCACCCAGGGCCATGCTTAGTGCTGGGGCACAGGTCACCAGAGGGCACCCATTCCCGCTCCATGGCACCACCATCCCACAGAGAAGAGGAGCATCGACCCTGGGGTCAAAGACCGCGTGGATTTTCAGTGGCAGAAGCCTGCGGTGCTGTGGGTGGGGGTGTGGAACGTGCCTGGGAAGGGGCCTGAGGGAACCTTGAGTGCTTCCAATGTTCCCCATCTTGACTGGGGGGGGGGGGTGGACATGTGTGTGAAGCAGTCGAGCTACACACTTAAGATGTGTGCACTTTATAATGTCGTGTATTTTATACTTCAATAGAAATAAACATTTAACGTGATGAATGCCACCGAGGAAGAGGACTTGTTCCTACAAGAGTAATCACTGCCCTAACCGGTTTGGCTGAGTGGATAGAGCATTGGTCTGCGGACTGGAAGGTCCCAGGTTCGATTCAGGTCAAGGGCATGTACCTGGGTTGCGGGCACATCCCAGTAGGGGGTGTGCAGGAGGCAGCTGGTCGATGTTTCTCTCTCATTGATGTTTCTAACTCTCTATCCCTCTCCCTTCCTCTCTGTAAAAATCAATAAAATATATTTTTTAAAAAAGAGTCATCACTGGTCGGGAAGGTAACTGAACCAGAAAGGAGGCTCCCCTGTCTGCTGAGACTGTCCCCCGAGTTCAAGCCACACCCGCACCCAGGGTGGGAGAGGCCGGTGGTCCTCCCACCCTCCCATTGCCCGGGGGCTTTGCTGGGATGCTCTTGGGAGCAGAAACGGGTGCTTGTGTCTCAGCTGCGTTCGTGGGATGGCCCTCCTCCTGCAGGCTCTCGTGTGCACACACGTGCACGCACAGTATGTGCCACACGAGCACGCACTTTTATACACGTATCGTAGCCCCAGATGCTGCCATAATGTCCACCAGCCCTGCCCTGTCTTCTTTGCTGTTGATTTTAAAGTCAGCCCCTTTGTCCTCTCCCCAGGCCAGGACCTCCTTGGGCCCCATGTCCTCTGGGAGGAGCTGAGTGGGAACTGGCAGACAGACAGACATGTTGCCTCATCCTGGCTGGTTTGGTTGTGGATAGAGCGTCGGCTGAAGGGTTCCAGGTTCAATTCTGGTCGAGGGCACAGGCCCGGGTTGTGAGCTTGATCCCCAGTAGGGGGCATGCAGGAGGCAGCCGATCAATGGTTCTCTATCATCATTGATGTTTTCCTCTCTCTCCCTCTCCCTTCCTCTCTGAAATCAATAAATATTTAAAAAACAACAACAGCCCCCGTCAGATAGGGTGTCAGTCTGCGGACCGAAGGGTCCCAGTTCAGTTCCAGTCAAGGGCAGGCACCTCAGTTGCAGACGCCTCCCTGGCCAGGGCCCTGGTCGGGGCTCGTGTGGGAGGCAACCAATCGATGTGTTTCCCTCACGTGGATGTTTCTGTCTCTCCCTCTCTTCCGCTCTCCCTGAAAATCAATGGGAAACATCCTCAGGCGAGGATTAAACAACAACAATAAAAAAGATGCCTCTGTGGGTCCCCTCAGGAGTGGACCCAAGACAGGCTCCCACCACCCTCCCTGCTGACTCCTGGCCTCACCTCTCTCGCAAGTGACCAGAAGGGGGAGCAAGAGGGGCCGTATCCATGGGATAGTTCATTTCGCCTCTTCTCCGAATGTTTTTAATTACAAAATTAGTGTGTGCTCGTTAGAGCGCCCAGATAATGCCTGCATCTCAGTCAGACGCAGGCAACGCAGCCTGTGTGCCCACACCACCTCCATGTCTATGCGAATCATACATGTTCAACTTGGCTCTAATCTGCCTTTCCGTGACTGATGAGTCTTGTCACCACGCTACCTACCCCACGGCCTGGGGTAGGAGCAGCAATAACAGAGGGGACAGCCCCTCCTTTGTGTGAAGATCCTCCACAGGGCGGTCACAACTGTGGGGCCCAAGGCCTGCTCCCCCGAGAAAGGAGAGACCCCGGGGGAAAGGGTTGGGCTGTTACCTGAGCAGACAGGCAGTCAGGGTCCTGCTGGAGAGAGCAGTTGGGGGCGGGGGGGGCCGCAGGGTTCCATAGCAAGAGCAGTAACACTTTGTCATCACTTTGCAAACACTCAGCAACAAGGAAGGAGCAGCCAATTCGATGCTGAGGGTCCAGAGCCTGCCGTCCCCGGAAAGCACCAATTCCTTGTTAGGTCTCCCCAAAAAGGAACTTAGTGGGAAGGTGTTGGGAACTCCCAGAGGGGGAAGAAGGCAAGCCCAGGGCACCTCAGAGGTGGGGGCAGGTGATTGGACACCCTTCCCTGGAAGTCACTTCTGGGCAGGAAGGGGCTGTAGACCCAACAGGAATGGGGTGCTCCCTGGGGATGGCAGGCTCCAGACACCCAGCCTCTCGTGCGGTTGTGACAATAGAATGGTAACTGGCACAGAAGAGCATTATATACTAACCCGATCCCAGCAAAGGGAGGGGAGGGGAGCGAGACACAACCTGGCAGCCAGGGGCCGGGTGCCGAGTGTTTGTAGAGGACGGACAGGCGACGGGGGGGGGGGGGTGCTGCTTCCTGGGTCCTCCTGCTCCTACCCTGCCCCCCTCTGAGGACATGTCCCCCTGGGGAGGAGCCTGCTGACCTCAGGCCCTGAGAGTGGGCTCGTGGGGGGAGGGGCCAGGGAAGCCCTTTCTATAGAAGCTGAAGGGCACCGTGAGAAATGGTCAGCTTTTGTCTTCCTGTTCTCTGCACAGAATTTTTAAATACCAATTTTAAGGTCTAAGCAGGCTGCTGCCCTCTCCCACACACTCACAAGCATCCACACACACTCGTTATGCGCACACACACACACACACACACACACACAACACACGACCTGAGCCCTGCGGTTCCCGGCACACCCCCTCCTCAGCCCGGCACTCCAGTGCGGGTGCCCAGCACTGTCTCTCCAGCCAATTGAGTGTATCAGGGAAAATCCCCAGGGGCCCAGTGTGGCACCCCAGGGACCCCTGGCATGATCTCGGAGAGCACTGATGGGTGAAGCTTCTCCTGATTCCGTCACTCAGGGGTCTGGGTACCCACTGCCATGGGCAGCACCTGGGCCCCCGGCCCATTATGTGTCCCCCAGAAACAGACAGGGTCACACCAAGCAGAAAGTTTATTGAGGTGCTGGACTGCGGGGAGTTTGCAGCGGCAAAGCAGACGCTGGTGTGGCGGGGCACGGGGCAGGGCACCCTTCTCTGAGCAAAGTCTGGGGCTTGGGATGAGCCTCAAGAACTACTAGCAACCTCAAGGCCCTTCTGGGGACCCCCTCCCTGCTTCCCCCTGAGCTCCGCATGGGGCAGTGTGGGGGTCCCTCTCTTTGTCCCTGTAGTCAAGGAAGGGGTGACCCCTGGAGATTCACTATAAAAATTAAAATTCCTTTTAAATTACTGGGGAGGGGCAGGAGGGACTACCTGGGAGCCTGATGCCACAGTCACCTAGCGCCTCGCCTTCCTCCACACCCCTCCCAGCTCTGACCCCAGAGTAAAGGGCAGAGGGCCGAGTTTGCAGGCACAGGGGCAGAGACAGACAGAGGAGGAGGCACACAGAGAGAAAGAAGATCAGAGGGAAAGCGGGGGACAGGCCCCTGTGGAGTGAGCAAGGAGAGCCCCCGAGACCCCAATCCAGTCCTTGCCAAAGCCGGCGGCCTCTGAGGTACCCCCCTCGCGGCACCTGGCGCAGAGTGTGGGTGGCTACTCCAGGTAGATGTCCTCTGTGGGGCAGGCGTACTCCAGGTGCTCCTGGTAGTACTCCAGGAAGGCGCGGCTGGGGAGACAGCGCCGGCCACACCATCAGGGCCGCCCGCAGCTTCCCTCCCACCGCCTGGGCCTGCCCGTCCCGAGGGGTCACTCTTCAGTCGTCCTGGTCACTACAGGCCTTACCCCCCATTCCCACCCATCCTCCCACCCAGGCACTGTGCCTGTACCTTCACACTCCCAGGATCCCCCAGCTCCCGCTCAAAGTTCCCACCCACCTCTATTGCTTCTCTTCTGAACTTCCCTTTCCCTGTCTGCCCAAACCGCACCCCCACTCCTTCCTCTGCCCCCAAATCTCAGCTCCGGGCCCATCTCCCCAGCGGCACTCCCGAACACGGCTGGCCCCCGGCTGGTCCCACCCTCACCCCTCCAGCCCCACTCACCCCACGCTCTGGGCCACAGGCCTCATCGACTCCTGGGAGACAAAGACGTGGCAGGCAAAGCGGCTGAGCAGAGGGTGTTTCGTGATGAAGCCGAAGTAGCTAGAGGGGCAGCGTGGGGCCGTCAGAGCGGGGCAGTCACCTCGGCCCCCAGTGATCGGGCCCGAGGGCTCGGGCAGAGGGTGGGACAGGAGAAATGTGGGGGTCACACGACTGAAGGATGCAAAGGCTCCTTCAGGGCCCAGCCGCAGCGCAGCCACCTCGGGGAGTGATGGTATTAACTTCTCCTCCTCAGGGATGTCCAGCAGCCACTTCCTCCTGGGAGCCCGTGCTGTGGCTCCACCCGGAGCCAGCCCTGGACCACAGACCACAGCGAGGCCTCGCCCCTGCCTCCGGATCATCTCAGCCAGATCACACCTGGCGTGTGTCACCCGACACCCTGAGCCTGGGGTCCTCACACCCACAGCTGCTCTCTGAGCTCTAATGTGAGGCCGGACCGTGGCCCCTCCTCAGCAACACCCTCTTCCTGGAGAACCTGGCACCTGGCTGTATTCACCTCGCCCCCGCCTGACTCTGCTTCATTTCTGCCTGTCCTCTCACCCAAGACATCAGTGAAAATCACTCCAGAGCGTCCCACAGCCAGAGACTTGAGGCCCCCCCCCCCCCCCCCCGCACTGTGGCCAATCGATCCACGTTGACTGAACTGGGGTCTGTGGTTCCTCCAGACGGGAACCTGTGGCAGCATCATAGCTGGTTGTCCATGAGCACATGGCAGCCTCATCTCAGAGGCCCTGGTCAAAATCTCATAGAGCCCTGGCCGGTGTTGCTTAGTGGACAGTGTCGGCCTGCGGACTGAAGGGTCCCAGGTTCAATTCCGGTCAATGGAAAAATATCCTCAGGTGAGGATTAACAACAACAACAAAATCTCATTCATGGTCGCCAACACCCAGATGCTGCTTACCAAGCACCGGGCACCGTTCTAAGCACCTGAGATTATGCACTCCCGGGATCCTCACGGCAGCCCTATGAGATGAGGCAGCTACGGCACAGAGAGGGTGGGAAACGTGCCGAGGACACACAGCCAGTCGTGATCTCCAAGGCCTCATCCAAGCACAACGGGCTGCACAGGCCTGTTCTGCCACCAACCTCACCATGAAGCAAGCTAACCTGTTGGCAAATGTGACTTCCTAACTGTGTCAGCTCTGGGCCAGGCTGAGTCTCTCCTCCCCCACTGCCTCCACATCTGGATCCAGAACCACTGGTCTGACTGCCCTTTTCTCAAGGACTCGAACCTGGTCTCTTTCTAGCCTGGAGGCCCCAGCTGGGCAGCCAGCTTCTCTCTGTTGAGAAATAAGGGTGTTCTTGTTCCCCTGTGGTTGGTGCTGTCCTCGGCCCCCATGCACATGTCTGGTCTGAGCCCAGGCACTCTGTCCAGCCCTCCACCCCTCAGCCACCTCCACACGGTGGGCCCACCACACCATCCCTGTCCTCAGTGGACGCAGCCAGACGGGCTCTGACCTGCTGACGGGTGGCCTCAGCACCTGTTGCCAGCCCCGCCCCAGCAACGTGTCCTTCCTCCAGCAGCCCGCATCCTTGTGAGCCCCTGGCGGCCTGTCTCTCTGGTTACCTCCTCTCATCTCCTTCCTCCAGGACATGGGGACCCAGTGGGCAGCAGTCAGGCTGGGCAGGAAGCCTGCACCCTCACCCCCTCTGGGGACAATGCTGGCACAGTCCCTCCCGTTTCACGCCTGACACTTCTTGCTCTGCCTGGCTGTCTCGTCCCCTCATGGCCGCAGTCGTCCACCTGCTCTGAACCGAGACCTTCCCTCAGGTCTCTCCCACACCCCAGACCCACGTGACCCTGGCCGCCTCCGCCTCCCTGCATCTGCGGATGAGCATGGTGCCTCAAGGCTGCCAGCCCTTGACCTGGCAAGTGGATACTACCAGCCCTTCACCCAGACAGCACATCTGCGGCTACCTCCCATCCACCTGGGTCCTGCCAGTTCCACCTCCTCAGTGCCCCCAGGACACAACACCTGGATGACCTCAGCAGCTACCTGGCCCACACCTGGGTCCAGCCACTCTGCACAGCAGCCAGAGCCAGCTTGTCAACCCGACTGTCACCCTGTGGCCGGTGGGATCAAGTACAAGCTCCTTGGCATGGCCAGAAAGGCACAGGTACCCCTGTGTCCCTCCAGCCGCCCCCAGCTACTCCCTGAGAATCCCACTGCCCTTGCCCGCACCTGGGCTCAGCCGCCTCCCTGGAAGACCCCTGTCGCCGTCAGACGTGCCTTCCAAGCATGCAGAGTGGTCTTTAGTCACCTCCTGAACCCCAAACCCCACCGCCTCTCTGCAGGTCTGCTCATGGGAGCCCCACACAGACGTTCCCCCAGACCCCACAAGGCTTCCAGCACCCACTCATCTGTGTGCCTGTCTGTCTGCACCCGGACCAGATGGGAGCCTGTCTGACCTGTGTCTCCCGGGCCCGGGGGCAGCCCTCGGGGTTGGTGGGAAAGGGGAGGGCCGAGGCTCTCACCAGCTGTTGCGAGGGTGGCAGCCGCAGAAGGAGATGTTCTTCATCTGGAAGAAGTGGCTGCAGTGCTGGAACTGGAGCCGAGGGCAGAGGCCGGTTAGACGGGCGTCGCCCAGAGCCTTCCTGCCACCCCGGCTGGATGTCCCCGTCAGACCGCCCGCCTCCCTGTGCCTCGGCCCCCGCACCCCACCTCAGGTCCACCGCTCAGACTCAGCTTGACCCCCCGAAGCGAAATCTCGAGGTCACAGGAGGCAGGGGGACGCAGGTGGACAGTCAGTTTCCGGGCAGTGGCGATCTGGGGGAGAAGCCAGAGGAGAAGGGGTCCCAGGGGCCTCCCGTTCGGGTTGCAGGTTCTCAGGGCTGATTCTGGAGCACGTGGGCCAGGGTCCTGGCCGTTTCTCAGTCTTGGCACCGCCAGTCACCTCTCTGCACTCAGCCTCCCTGGGCTTCCTTCCTGCCCTGCAGCCAGGACCACGCCCTCCCCCTGCCCAGCCCTCCCTGCCTGTCCCTGTGGCCTGCCTGGGGGTCTCAGGGACAGGACTGTCCTGCTCAACCACAGGACCAGCAGATGAGCTGCTAGTCACTAACTGCCCACTGAGTCCATGACAAGTGAGCAAATGACCCTCAGGAAGGCTCAGTGAGAGCTGGTCTGGATTTTCAGACAAGAAAAAGAGGATGGGCTACAGGAAGGTGGAGGCCCCACGGAACCTGCCCAGAGACACCAAGGTGATGCAGGACAGCTGTGAGCTGGGTGGGAGCTGCCCCCTGAGGGCCCTCTAACCCTCTGTGGAGGTCTCGTCCCTCTGGGGGCTCGGGGGCCCCACCTCACACTGACCTTCTGCATGGCTGCACACAGGATGCCGTTGCCCTGGTGACAGGGCACCTCCACGGAGCCCAGGAACTGCACGTCGAAGCGTTCCACCCAGCAGGGGCTCCGCTTGCTCCCTGGGGGGTCACAAGGGGCCCAAGTCAGGGGAGTTGAGGGTCTGAGGGGACAAGATGCTCCTTGGAGACAGGCCTCACCCAGCAAGTCCTTGGCAGGGCCGGGCACCGCGTGGGCATAGAAGGCAGGGAAGACCCCGCGCTCCCCTGTGCGCATGTTGAAGCCGCGGAACCAGAAGTCGTCCTCCTCAGCCTCCACCAGCACCGGGTCATCCACGTCCAGCTCCAGCTCATCAGGGTGGCGAGGGATGAACCTGCAGGCCGGGGGCGGGTGGGTCAGGTGGGTCAGGGGGAGGGGGAGGCGGACTGTGGGCCGGAGTCCACCACGTCCCATCGCGTCACAGAGGCTGTACCTGAAGACAGCCCGATGGGTTTGCTCTCTCTCCTCCCCGTTCACCAAACAGGAAAAGAGGCCAAAGGACTCGGTGCCTGAGGAAGAGACGGGAGACAGCTGCTCAGAAAGGGGCGGCAAGTACTTCCAGGCCTGGCCAGGTTCCCCTCCCAGATGCTTGGTCCTGAGTCAGGGAGGGAGGCAGAGCCCGCCCACCCCTCCCCAGCCCATCAGGGATCTGGGGGAAACCCAAAGCCTTTTCCTGGGCTTCCAGCCCCCCACCCCTGCTGGACATCCCTGTCAGACCCCCAACCTCCCCACCCCTCGGCCCCTACACCCCACCTCGGGTCCACTGCTCACACTCAGCTCCGCCCGCCAAACAGAATTCTCGGGCCCTGGGCCCTCCCGGGACCCCTGGGACCTGGAGCCACCCCCCCCCGCCCCCCCGCCCCCCCCCCCCCCCCCGCCCCCTCCACTCACTGGAGGACCGCGAGGTGCTGTTGACAAAGACGTTGAGGAACTTTTTGGAGAAGGTGAGGTCCGGGCTGTCCGGGGAGGCGCCCTCGGGGCCCTGCCCCTCGTCCAGCAAGGTGGCCGCCTCGTCCTCGCTGGCCTCCCCGCTGTCCTCCCCGCTGCCCAGGCCGCAGCGCCGCAGGCTCACCAGCTCCAGCTGCGTGTGCTCGTCCACCACCAGCGTGTACTTGACCGCGTCGTACACCAGCGAGGCGTCCAGTGCGACCTCGGGGCCCGCGGCCCTGCCCCCCCGGGGCCCCGCCTGGTCCTCGGCCTCCTCCTCCTCCTCTTCGTCCTCATCCTCCTCGGAGCAGGCAGCGGAGCAGGCACGGCCTGGCCGGGCGGCTCGGCCCGGGGCCGCCCACAGCGGCGTGATGGTGTCGCGGGTGGGGTTACTGAGGAAGAGGCAGGGCCCGGGCTGCGCGGTGCCGGCCCGGGGCGCCGGGGGCGCAGGCGGCGGCGGCCCGCACAGCGTCTCCATGTCCACCAGCTCCACGCCGCCCGGGCCTGCAGCCCCGGGGGCCCCGCCAGCCGGCTCCCCCGGCTCCCCCGGAGGACGCGGCGCGGGGGACAGGCACTGGCCGGGGCAGAGGATGGGTGAGGAGCCCTCGGAGATCATGCGGCTCACGAGGTTGCTGAGCAGCCAGGGCGAGTCGGCGTCCTCGCTGAGGTCCGGCTCGGACTCGGAGCCGGACTCGTACTCACTGTTGGTGTCCTCGGGGCCCACGGGCAGGAAGGCGGGGCGGCGCGGGGGCGAGGGCTCGGCCTCGGGCTCGGCCTCGGGCTCGGGCTCGGGCTCGGAGGCAGGCGAGGACGCCTCCTCGATGGAGTTGGTGAGGTGCGAGGAGCGGCCGCTGCTGCTGCTCAGCTCCAGCTCCGTCTCCGAGATGGACGAGATCATGCGCCCCAAGTGCGCGGCGCCCGCCTCCGAGTCGGAGCCCGGCGAGGACAGCTCCTGGCTGCTTCGCCGGCCGCGCTCCCCGCTGGTGCCGCTGCCCAGGTCAACCTCAATGCCGGGGTCCGAGGAGGGCGAGGCCTCACTGGGCGCTGGGGGGCCCGGGGCCCGGTTCCCTTCACAGTCACAACCTGGGCCCACAGGTGACTGCGCCCCGTGGGGACGGGCGGCGGTGGGTGGGCGGGTGGCAGGCGGCTCTGGGGGCGGGAGGGGCCTCGGTCAGCAGGCTCACCGGCCTCCGCTCCTCCCTCCCTGCCTCCTGGGCCTCCACAGTCCTGCTCACCTCGGAGTGGCTCCTGGGGGGGTGAGCACAGCACTGTCTCCTGCCAGGAGGCTGGGGGCCCTGGGACGAAGCCCCCATTGTTGTTCAGGGAGTCCTGCAGGGAGGACAGAAGAGGCTCTCAGGAGGGGCTCCAGCTGGAGGTGAGGGTGGGGGGAGGAGCCACAGGCTGCCATGGGCAGCAGAGTCCAGGATGGTGGGCCTGGGCACTCACCTGGGCTCCCAGGGGAGTCAGGTGGAGTGTGGTGGGCCTGTGCTTGTGGGGCTCCTCCAGGGAGGGGGAGGGGATCAGCAGCTCCAGAGTACCGGCTTCTGAGCCAGGTCTTCCCCCCTCCTTGTCCTCTCCTTCTTTCTCCTCTTCTTCCTCCTCCTCTTCCTCCTCTTCCTCCTCCTCCTCCTCCTCCTCTTCATTGTCATCGATCATCTCAAACTCCTGGAAGTCATCCTGGAAGGAGCAGATGGGGTGTGGCTGCTCCGAGCGCCCCAGAGACAGGCTGTCCTGCAGGAAGGAGGTAGAGGGTAGGACAGGGTAGAGCTGGGTGAGTGTGGGACAGTGGCTTGGGGTCCTGGGTGTCAGAAAAGGGAAAGGCAGGCCCTAGCCGGAGTGGCTCAGTGGTTGAGCATCGACCTATGAACCAGGAGGTCACCATTCAATTCCCTGTCAGGGCACATGCCTGGGGTTGTGGGTTCGATCCCCAGTAGGGGGCGTGCAGGAGGCAGCCCACCGGTGATTCTCATCATTGATGTTTCTATCTCTCCCTCTCCCTTCCTCTCTGAAATCAATAAAAGTATATTAAAAAAAAAAAAAGAAGAAGAAGAAAAGGAGAAGGCAGGAAGCTATAAGTCAAGGAAAAGAAACCTCCAGGTCTCTGCTCCCCAACAGAGCAGTTTTTGTGGGTTTTGTGTTTTTTTTTAATCTGCTTGAGATACGTAAGGATCGCTCTGGTTCTTGGTCAGGGCCTGCATGACAGAGATCCTCAGAGTGACCCCAACCCAGCTGCCGACTCCTCTCACCACCCAACCCCATCACCTTCAGCACCACCACTCTTCTCTGCAGAGCAATCTGACTACAATTCACAATTATTAGACAACATTTGGCCGTCTTCCCCACCAAGCTGCTGGCCCCACCGGGGCAGAATGTCCATACTGAGCACTGGTGTACCCCACACCCCAGAACAGGACCTACCCACAGCTGAGACTCAGTAAATATCAGACAAATGCAGGAAGGAAGAGACAGCTGGCACCAGGATCCACCAAGCTTGCACCAACCTCAGGGCCTCCGACAGTTAATCCCTGGGGCCGCTCTCTTTTCCATTCCCTCCCACCTCCTCATCAGCCCAGCTCCTGCCCGCCGTCCCTTGGGCATGCTCCTGAGCCATGGCCACTGGAAAGTCTCGGTGGGGTCCTCCTCCCCCTCGCTGTGTCCTCAGGTGGAACCCTGCCCCTGACGCTCAGGAGCCATGGCTCTGACATGTCTTTCTCCCCTACAAGGTTATAACGCCTGCGGGCACGGGCCACGCCTGTCCTGTTCCCTCAAGCACCTGGAGGCGCCTGGCAGCTGCCACATGGCAGTTGCTCAGAACTGTTCTTGAATGAATGAAAACAGATCATGGAGAGACAGGAGGAGAAAGAAAGGAAGGAGATAGGGGAGGAAGTTTCAGGTGGAGACATGAGGCAGAGAGATGCAGGTGGGGACGGGGCTGGAAAGGAGACAGGTGAGCTGGAAGGAGGTAGATCTTTCTGGGAAGCCCTCTGGGCACAGAGGGCACATGAAGCATGGGCATATCCGTTCCCCCAAGCTAGTCCACGGACGGGGGTCAAGGGAGGACCATTGGGGAAGACCCTGGAGCAGGGCCTACAGTCTGTTAGAGAAAGAGATGTGACTTCCAGGAAGTTCCCAGGCCAAAGGCCCAAAGGAAGGAGGAACCAGAGGATCTCTTGCTTCGAGGCTGAGTGCAGACCTACCCTAAAACCCCAAGTGAAACCTAAGCGGGGCCTACGTGAGGCTCCCCTAAAGAGGGTCTAAGCCCCGTCCCTCCCCACCTTCTCGCAGTGGTCCGAGTCATAGCTGAGGCCCAGGCCACAGTCATCGGTG